>NW_024099005.1:0-14137 GCF_016545835.1 Crotalus tigris
AGGAAATTCCTGATGCCGGGGTCACAGATTTTTGTGCTCTGGAGATGAAAAATTTTTTTTGACCCGAATGTAAAAACGGACCTCAGAATGGATTCGGGGTTAAATTTCATGCTTAAAAATGGTGCTTTTTCTAGTTTTCAAAAATTGAGCCGTTTTGGTATCCAGGGAAGAAAATCCCTGATGCCGGGGTCACAGATTCTTGTGCTGCAGAGGTGAAAAACTTTTTTTGACCCAAATATAAAAACGGTCCTCAGAATGGGATTTGTGATTAAATTTGATTCTTAAAATTGGTGCTTTGTCTAGTTTTCAAAAATTGAGCCGTTTTGGTATCCAGGGAAGGAAATTCCTGATGCCGGGGTCACGGATTTTTTTGCTCCAGAGGTGAAAATTTTTTTTTGACCCAAATGTAAAAATGGACCTCAGAATGAGATCTGGGTTAAATTTCATGCTTAAAAATGGTGATTTGTCTAGTTTTCAAAAATTGAGACGTTTTGGTATCCAGGGAAGGAAATTCCTGATGCCGGGGTCACGGATTTTTTTGCTCCAAAGGTGAAAAATTTTTTTTGACCCAAATGTAAAAACGGACCTCAAAATGGGATCTGGGGTTAAATTTCATGCTTAAAAATGGTGCTTTTTCTAGTTTTCAAAAATTGAGCCGTTTTAGTGTCCGGGCTAGGAAATTCCTTATGCCTGGGTCACGGATTTTTGTGCTCCAGAAGTAAAAATTTTTTTTGACCATGTAAAAACGAACCTCAGATGGGATTCGTCGGTTTAAATCTGCTTAAAAATGGTGCTTTTTTTTCTAGTTTTCAAAAATTGAGCCGTTTTGGTATCCAGGGAAGGAAATTCCTGATGCCGGGGTCACGGATTTTTCTGCTCAAGAGGAGAAAAATTTTTTTTGACCCAATGTAAAAACGGACCTCAGAATGGGATTCGGGGTTAAATTTCATGCTTAAAAATGGTGCTTTTTCTAGTTTTCAAAAATTGAGCCGTTTTGGTATTCAGGGAAGGAAATCGCAGATGCCGGGGTCACGGATTTTTGTGCTCCAGAGGTGAAAAAAATTTTTTCGACCCAAATGTAAAAACGGACCTCAGAATGGGATTAAGGGTCAAATTTCATGCTTAAAAATGGTGCTTTTTGTAGTTTTTAATTTTTCAGCCGTTTTGGTGTTCGGGGAAGGAAATTTCTGATGCCGGGTTCATGGATTTGTGTGCTCCGGAAATGGGATTCGGGGTTAAATTTCATACTTAAAAATGGTGCTTTTTCTAGTTTTTAAAAATTGAGCTGTTTTGGTGTTCGGCGAAGGAAATTCCTGATGTCACGGATTTTTCTGCTCTGGAGGTGAAATTTTTTTTCACCCAAATGTAATACCTGACCTCACAATGGGATTAAGGGTCAAATTTCATGCTTAAAAATGGTGCTTTTTGTAGTTTTTAATTTTTCAGCCGTTTTGGTGTTCGGGGAAGGAAATTTCTGATGCCGGGTTCATGGATTTTTGTGCTCCGTAAATGGGATTCGGGGTTAAATTTCATACTTAAAAATGGTGCTTTTTCTAGTTTTTAAAAATTGAGCTGTTTTGGTGTTCAGGGAAGGAAATTCCTGTTGCCGGGGTGACGAATTTTTTTGCTCCAGAGGTGAAAAATTTTTTTTGACCCAAATGTAAAAACGGACCTCAGAATGGGATTCGGGGTTAAATTTGATGCTTAAAAATGGTGCTTTGTCTAGTTTTCAAAAATTGTACCGTTTTGGTATCCAGGGAAAAAAATTACTGATGCCGGGGTCACGGATTTTTTTGCTCCAGAGGTGAAATTTTTTTTTTCTCCCAAATGTAAAAACGGACCTCAGAATGGGATTCGGGATTAAATTTGATGCCTAAAAATGGTGCTTTGTCTACTTTTCAAAAATTGAGCTGTTTTGGTATTCAGGGAAGGAAATTCCTGATGCCGGGGTCACGGATTTTTGTCCTCTGGAGGTGAATTTTTTTTGACCCAAATGTAAAAACGGACCTCAGAATGGGATTCGGGGTTAAAGTTCATGCTAAAAAATGGTGCTTTTTCTAGTTTTTAAAAATTGAGCTGTTTTGGTGTTCAGGGAAGGAAATTCCTGATGACGGGGTCACGGATTTTTGTCCTCCGGAGCTGAAAATTTTTTGGGGGGACGTAAATTTAAAAACAGACCTCAGAATGGGATTCAGGGTTAAATTTCATGCGTATAAATGGTGCTTTTTCTAGTTTTTAAGAATTGAGCCATTTTGGTGTCTGGGGAAGGTGATTCCTGATGCCAGCTCACGGATTTTTCTGCTCTGGAGGTGAATTTTTTTTTGACCCAGATGTAAAAACTGACCTCAGAATGGGATTAAGGGTCAAATTTCCTGCTTAAAAATGGTGCTTTTTCTAGTTTTTAATTTTTCAGCCGTTTTGGTGTTCGTGGAAGGAAATTTCTGATGCCGGGTTCATGGATTTTTGTGCTCAGGAAATGGGATATGGGGTTAAATTTCATGCTAAAAAATTGTGCTTTTTCTAGTTTTTAAAAATTGAGCTGTTTTGGTGTTCGGGGAAGGAAATTCCTGATGCCGGGTTCATGGATTATTGTGCTCCGGAAATGGGATTCGGGGTAAAATTTCATGCTTAAAAATGGTGCTTTTTCTAGTTTTCAAAAATTGAGCCGTTTTGGTATCCAGGGAAGGAAATTCCTGATGCCGGGGTCACGGATTTTTGTGCTCCAGAGGTGAAAAATTTTTTTTGACCCAAATGTAAAAATGGATCTCAGAATGGTATTCGGGGTTAAATTTCATGCTTAAAAATGGTGCTTTTTCTAGTTTTCAAAAATTGAGCCGTTTTGGTATCCAGGGAAGAAAATCCCTGATGCCGGGGTCACAGATTCTTGTGCTGTAGAGGTGAAAAACTTTTTTTGACCCAAATATAAAAACGGTCCTCAGAATGGGATTTGGGATTAAATTTGATTCTTAAAATTGGTGCTTTGTCTAGTTTTCAAAAATTGAGCCGTTTTGGTATCCAGGGAAGGAAATTCCTGATGCCGGGGTCACGGATTTTTTTGCTCCAAAGGTGAAAAATTTTTTTTGACCCAAATGTAAAAACGGACCTCAGAATGGGATTCGGGGTTAAATTTCATGCTTAAAAATGGTGCTTTTTCTAGTTTTCAAAAATTGAGCCGTTTTGGTATCCAGGGAAGAAAATCTCTGATGCCGGGGTCACGGATTCTTGTGCTGCAGAGGTGAAAAACTTTTTTTGACCCAAATATAAAAATGGACCTCAGAATGGGATTTGGGATTAAATTTGATGCTTAAAAATGGTGCTTTGTCTAGTTTTCAAAAATTGAGCCGTTTTGGTATCCAGGGAAGGAAATTCCAGTTGCCGGGGTGACAGATTTTTTTGCTCTAGAGGAGAAAATTTTTTTTGACCCAAATGTAAAAATGGACCTCAGAATGGGATCCGGGTTAAATTTCATGCTTAAAAATGGTGATTTGTCTAGTTTTCAAAAATTGAGCCGTTTTGGTATTCAGGGAAGGAAATCGCAGATGCCGGGGTAACAGATTTTTGTGCTCCAGAGGTGAAAAAAAAATTTTCGACCCAAATGTAAAAACGGACCTCAGAATGGGATTAAGGGTCAAATTTCATGCTTAAAAATGGTGCTTTTTGTAGTTTTTTATTTTTCTCCCGTTTTGGTGTTCGGGGAAGGAAATTTCTGATGCCGGGTTCATGGATTTTTGTGCTCCGGAAAGGGGATTCGGGGTTAAATTTCATACTTAAAAATGGTGCTTTTTCTAGTTTTTAAAAATTGAGCTGTTTTGGTGTTCGGGGAAGGAAATTCCTGATGTCACGGATTTTTCTGCTCAGGAGGTGAAATTTTTTTTCACCCAAATGTAATAACTGACCTCACAATGGGATTAAGGGTCAAATTTCATGCTTAAAAATGGTGCTTTTTCTAGTTTTTAATTTTTCAGCCGTTTTGGTGTTCGTGGAAGGAAATTTCTGATGCCGGGTTCATGGATTTTTGTGCTCCGGAAATGGGATATGGGGTTAAATTTCATGCTAAAAAATTGTGCTTTTTCTAGTTTTTAAAAATTGAGCTGTTTTGGTGTTCGGGGAAGGAAATTCCTGATGCCGGGTTCATGGATTTTTGTGCTCCGGAAATGTAATTCGGGGTAAAATTTCATGCTTAAAAATGGTGCTTTTTCTAGTTTTCAAAAATTGAGCCGTTTTAGTGTCCGGGTAGGAAATTCCTGATGCCGGGGTCACGGATTTTTGTGCTCCAGAGGTGAAAAAATTTTTTTGACCCAAATGTAAAAATGGACCTCAGAATGGTATTCGGGGTTAAATTTCATGCTTAAAAATGGTGCTTTTTCTAGTTTTCAAAAATTGAGCCGTTTTGGTATCCAGGGAAGAAAATCCCTGATGCCGGGGTCACAGATTCTTGTGCTGCAGAGGTGAAAAACTTTTTTTGACCCAAATATAAAAACGGTCCTCAGAATGGGATTTGGGATTAAATTTGATTCTTAAAATTGGTGCTTTGTCTAGTTTTCAAAAATTGAGCCTTTTTGGTATCCAGGGAAGGAAATTCCTGATGCCGGGGTCACGGATTTTTTTGCTCCAAAGGTGAAAAATTTTTTTTTGACCCAAATGTAAAAACGGACCTCAGAATGGGATCGGGGTTAAATTTCATGCTTAAAAATGGTGCTTTTTCTAGTTTTCAAAAATTGAGCCGTTTTGGTATCCAGGGAAGAAAATCCCTGATGCCGGGGTCACGGATTCTTGTGCTGCAGAGGTGAAAAACTTTTTTTGACCCAAATATAAAAACGGTCCTCAGAATGGGATTTGGGATTAAATTTGATGCTTAAAAATGGTGCTTTGTCTAGTTTTCAAAAATTGAGCCGTTTTGGTATCCAGGGAAGGAAATTCCAGTTGCCGGGGTGACAGATTTTTTTGCTCTAGAGGAGAAAATTTTTTTTGACCCAAATGTAAAAATGGACCTCAGAATGGGATCCGGGTTAAATTTCATGCTTAAAAATGGTGATTTGTCTAGTTTTCAAAAATTGAGCCGTTTTGGTATTCAGGGAAGGAAATCGCAGATGCCGGGGTAACAGATTTTTGTGCTCCAGAGGTGAAAAAAAAATTTTCGACCCAAATGTAAAAACGGACCTCAGAATGGGATTAAGGGTCAAATTTCATGCTTAAAAATGGTGCTTTTTGTAGTTTTTTATTTTTCTCCCGTTTTGGTGTTCGGGGAAGGAAATTTCTGATGCCAGGTTCATGGATTTTTGTGCTCCGGAAAGGGGATTCGGGGTTAAATTTCATACTTAAAAATGGTGCTTTTTCTAGTTTTTAAAAATTGAGCTGTTTTGGTGTTCGGGGAAGGAAATTCCTGATGTCACGGATTTTTCTGCTCAGGAGGTGAAATTTTTTTTCACCCAAATGTAATAACTGACCTCACAATGGGATTAAGGGTCAAATTTCATGCTTAAAAATGGTGCTTTTTCTAGTTTTTAATTTTTCAGCCGTTTTGGTGTTCGTGGAAGGAAATTTCTGATGCCGGGTTCATGGATTTTTGTGCTCCGGAAATGGGATATGGGGTTAAATTTCATGCTAAAAAATTGTGCTTTTTCTAGTTTTTAAAAATTGAGCTGTTTTGGTGTTCGGGGAAGGAAATTCCTGATGCCGGGTTCATGGATTTTTGTGCTCCGGAAATGGGATTCGGGGTAAAATTTCATGCTTAAAAATGGTGCTTTTTCTAGTTTTCAAAAATTGAGCCGTTTTAGTGTCCGGGTAGGAAATTCCTGATGCCGGGGTCACGGATTTTTGTGCTCCAGAGGTGAAAAATTTTTTTTGACCCAAATGTAAAAATGGACCTCAGAATGGGATTCGGGGTTAAATTTCATGCTTAAAAATGGTGCTTTTTCTAGTTTTCAAAAATTGAGCTGTTTTGGTGTTCAGGGAAGGAAATTCCTGATGCCGGGGTCACGGATTTTTGTCCTCCGGAGCTGAAATTTTTTTGGGGGGACGTAAATTTAAAAACAGACCTCAAAATGGGATCCGGGGTTAAATTTCATGCTTAAAAATGGTGCTTTTTCTAGTTTTCAAAAATTGAGCCGTTTTGGTATTCAGGGAAGGAAATCGCAGATGCCGGGGTCACGGATTTTTGTGCTCCAGAGGTGAAAAAATTTTTTTCGACCCAAATGTAAAAACGGACCTCAGAATGGGATTAAGGGTCAAATTTCATGCTTAAAAATGGTGCTTTTTGTAGTTTTTAATTTTTCAGCCGTTTTGGTGTTCGGGGAAGGAAATTTCTGATGCCGGGTTCATGGATTTTTGTGCTCCGGAAATGGGATTCGGGGTTAAATTTCATACTTAATAATGGTGCTTTTTCTAGTTTTTAAAAATTGAGCTGTTTTGGTGTTCAGGGAAGGAAATTCCTGTTGCCGGGGTGACGGATTTTTTTGCTCCAGAGGTGAAAAATTTTTTTTGACCCAAATGTAAAAACGGACCTCAGAATTGGATTCGGGGTTAAATTTGATGTTAAAAATGGTGCTTTGTCTAGTTTTCAAAAATGTACCGTTTTGGTATCCAGGGAAGGAAATTCCTGATGCCGGGGTCACGGATTTTTTTGCTCCAGAGGTGAAAATTTTTTTTTCTCCCAAATGTAAAAACGGACCTCAGAATGGGATTCGGGATTAAATTTGATGCTTAAAAATGGTGCTTTGTCTACTTTTCAAAAATTGAGCCGTTTTGGTATCAAGGGAGGGAAATTCCTGATGCCGGGGTGACGGATTTTTTTGCTCCAGAGGTGAAAATTTTTTGGGGGGACGCAAATTTAAAAACGGACCTCAGAATGGGATTCAGGGTTAAATTTCATGCTTAGAAATGGTGCTTTTTCTAGTTTTTTAATATTGAGCCCGTTTTTGGTATCCAAGGGAAGGAAATCCCTGATGCCGGGGTCCACGGATTTTTGTGGCTCCAAGGTGAAAAAAATTTTTTTTACCCAATGTAAAACGGACCTCAGAATGGGATTCGGAGATTAAATTTGATGCTTAAAATTGGTGCTTTTGGGTCCTAGTTTTCAAAAATTGGGAGCCGTTTTTGGTATCCAGGGAAGGAAATTCCTGATGCCGGGGTGACGGATTTTTTTGCTCCAGAGGTGAAAATTTTTTGGGGGGACGCAAATTTAAAAACGGACCTCAGAATGGGATTCGGGGTTAAATTTCCTGCTTAGAAATGGTGCTTTTTCTAGTTTTTAAAAATTGAGCTGTTTTGGTGTTCAGGGAAGGAAATTCCTGATGCCGGGGTCACGGATTTTTGTTTTCCGGAGCTGAAAATTTTTGGGGCGGACGTAAATTTAAAAACAGACCTCAGAATGGAATTTGGGGTTAAATTTCATGCGTAGAAATGGTGCTTTTTCTAGTTTTTAAGAATTGAGCCATTTTGGTGTCTGGGGAAGGTGATTCCTGATGCCAGCTCACGGTTTTTTCTGCTCTGGAGGTGAATTTTTTTTTGACCCAGATGTAAAAACTGACCTCAGAATGGGATTAAGGGTCAAATTTCATGCTTAAAAATGGTGCTTTTTCTAGTTTTTAATTGTTCAGCCGTTTTGGTGTTCGTGGAAGGAAATTTCTGATGCCGGGTTCATGGATTTTTGTGCTCCAGAAATGGGATTCGGGGTTAAATTTCATGCTAAAAAATGGTGCTTTTTCTAGTTTTTAAAAATTGAGCGGTTTTGGTGTTCAGGGAAGGAAATTCCTGATGCCGGGTTCATGGATTTTTGTGCTCCGGAAATGGGATACGGGGTTAAATTGCATGCTTAAAAATGGTGCTTTTTCTAATTTTGAAAAATTGAGCCGTTTTAGTGTCCGGGCTAGGAAATTCCTGATGCCGGGGTCACAGATTTTTGTGCTCCAGATTTGAAAATTTTTTTGACCCTAATGTAAAAACGGACCTCAGAATGGGATTCGGGGTTAAATTTCATGCTTAAAAATGGTGCTTTTTCTAGTTTTCAAAAATTGAGCCGTTTTGGTATCCAGGTAAGAAAATCCCTGATGCCGGGGTCACGGATTCTTGTGCTGCAGAGGTGAAAAACTTTTTTTGACCCAAATATAAAAACGGTCCTCAGAATGGGATTTGGGATTAAATTTGATGCTTAAAAATGGTGCTTTGTCTAGTTTTCAAAAATTGAGCCGTTTTGGTATCCAGGGAAGGAAATTCCAGTTGCCGGGGTGACGGATTTTTTTGCTCCATAGGTGAAAATTTTTTTTTGACCGAAATGTAAAAATGGACCTCAGAATGGGATCCGGGTTAAATTTCATGCTTAAAAATGGTGATTTGTCTAGTTTTCAAAAATTGAGCCGTTTTGGTATTCAGGGAAGGAAATCGAAGATGCCGGGGTCACGGATTTTTGTGCTCCAGAGGTGAAAAAAAATTTTTCGACCCAAATGTAAAAACGGACCTCAGAATGGGATTAAGGGTCAAATTTCATGCTTAAAAATGGTGCTTTTTGTAGTTTTTTATTTTTCACCCGTTTTGGTGTTCGGGGAAGGAAATTTCTCATGCCGGGTTCATGGATTTTTGTGCTCCGGAAATGGGATTCGGGGTTAAATTTCATACTTAAAAATGGTGCTTTTTCTAGTTTTTAAAAATTGAGCTGTTTTGGTGTTCGGCGAAGGAAATTCCTGATGTCACGGATTTTTCTGCTCTGGAGGTGAAATTTTTTTTCACCCAAATGTAATAACTGACCTCACAATGGGATTAAGGGTCAAATTTCATGCTTAAAAATGGTGCTTTTTGTAGTTTTTAATTTTTCAGCCGTTTTGGTGTTCGGGGAAGGAAATTTCTGATGCCGGGTTCATGGATTTTTGTGCTCCGGAAATGGGATTCGGGGTTAAATTTCATACTTAAATGGTGCTTTTTCTAGTTTTTAAAAAATTGAGCTGGTTTTTGGTGTTCGGAAGGAAATTCCTGTTGCCGTAGTAGACGGATTTTTTTTTTTGCTCCAAAGGTGAAAAAACTTTTTTTTCACCCAAATGTAAAAAGGGACCTCAGAATGGGATTCGGGGTTAAATTTCATGCTAAAAAATGGTGCTTTGTCTACTTTTCAAAAATTGAGCTGTTTTGGTATTCAGGGAAGGAAATTCCTGATGCCGGGGTCACGGATTTTTTTGCTCCAGAGGTGAAAATTTTTTTTTCTCCCAAATGTAAAAACGGACCTCAGAATGGGATTCGGGATTAAATTTGATGCCTAAAAATGGTGCTTTGTCTACTTTTCAAAAATTGAGCTGTTTTGGTATTCAGGGAAGGAAATTCCTGATGCCGGGGTCACGGATTTTTGTGCTCTGGAGGTGAATTTTTTTTGATCCAAATGTAAAAACGGACCTCAGAATGGGATTCGGGGTTAAATTTCATGCTAAAAAATGGTGCTTTTTCTAGTTTTTAAAAATTGAGCTGTTTTGGTGTTCAGGGAAGGACATTCCTGATGCCGGGGTCACGGATTTTTGTCCTCCGGAGCTGAAAATTTTTTGGGGGGACGTAAATTTAAAAACAGACCTCAGAATGGGATTCAGGGTTAAATTTCATGCGTAGAAATGGTGCTTTTTCTAGTTTTTAAGAATTGAGCCATTTTGGTGTTCGTGGAAGGAAATTTCTGATGCCGGGTTCATGGATTTTTGTGCTCCGGAAATGGGATATGGGGTTAAATTTCATGCTAAAAAATTGTGCTTTGTCTAGTTTTTAAAAATTGAGCTGTTTTGGTGTTCGGGGAAGGAAATTCCTGATGCCGGGTTCATGGATTTTTGTGCTCCGGAAATGGGATTCGGGGTAAAATTTCATGCTTAAAAATGGTGCTTTTTCTAGTTTTCAAAAATTGAGCCGTTTTAGTGTCCGGGTACGAAATTCCTGATGCCGGGGTCACGGATTTTTGTGCTCCAGAGGTGAAAAATTTTTTTTGACCCAAATGTAAAAATGGACCTCAGAATGGGATTCGGGGTTAAATTTCATGCTTAAAAATGGTGCTTTTTCTAGTTTTCAAAAATTGAGCGGTTTTGGTATCCAGGGAAGAAAATCTTGTGCTGCAGAGGTGAAAAACTTTTTTTGACCCAAATATAAAAACGGTCCTCAGAATGGGATTCGGGGTTAAATTTGATTCTTAAAATTGGTGCTTTGTCTAGTTTTCAAAAATTGAGCCGTTTTGGTATCCAGGGAAGGAAATTCCTGATGCCGGGGTGACGGATTTTTTTGCTCCAGAGGTGAAAATTTTTTTTGATCCAAATGTAAAAAGGGACCTCGAATGAGATCTGGGTTTAAATTTCATGCTATAAAAATGGTGATTTGTCTAGTTTTTCAAAATTAGTCGTTTTGGTATCCGGGAATGAAATTCCTGAATCCGGGGTCCGGATTTTTTTGCTCCAAAGGTGGAAAAAAATTTTTTGACCCAATGTAAAACGGACCTCAAAATGGGGATCCCGGGTTTAAATTTCATGCTTAAAAATGGTGCTTTGTCTAGTTTTCAAAAACTGAGCCGTTTTGGTATCCAGGGAAGGAAATTCCTGATGCCGGGTTCACGGATTTTTTTGCTCCATAGGTGAAAAATTTTTTTTGACCCAAATGTAAAAATGGACCTCAGAATGGGATCTGGGTTAAATTTCATGCTTAAAAATGGTGATTTGTCTAGTTTTCAAAAATTGAGTCGTTTTGGTATCTAGGGAAGGAAAATCCTGATGCCGGGGTCACGGATTTTTTTGCTCCAGAGGTGAAAAATTTTTTTGATCCCAAATGTAAAATGACCTCAGAATGGGTTCGGGGTTAAATTCAGGCACTTAAAAATGGTGCTTTTTCTAGTTTTTCAAAATTGAGCCGTTTTAGTTTCCGGGCTAGGAAATTCCGGATGGCCGGGGTCACGGATTTTTGTCTCCAAGGTGAAAAATTTTTTTTGACCCCAAATGTAAAAACGGACCTCAGAATTGTGAATTCGGGTTAAATTTCATGCTTAAAAATGGTGCTTTTTGTTAGTTTTCAAAAATTGAGCCGTTTTGGTATCCAGGGAAGAAAATCCCTGATGCCGGGATCACAGATTCTTGTGCTGCAGAGCTGAAAATCTCTTTTTGACCCAAATATAAAAACGGTCCTCAAAATGGGATTTGGGATTAAATTTGATGCTTAAAAATGGTGCTTTGTCTAGTTTTCAAAAATTGCGCCGTTTTGGTATCCAGGGAAGGAAATTCCTGATGCCGGGTTCACGGATTTTTTTGCTCCAGAGGTGAAAAATTTTTTTTGACCCAAATGTAAAAATGGACCTCAGAATGGGATCTGGGTTAAATTTCATGCTTAAAAATGGTGTTTTTTCTAGTTTTCAAAAATTGAGCTGTTTTGGTATTCAGGGAAGGAAATCCCTGATGCCGGGGTCACGGATTTTTGTGCTCCAGAGGTGAAAAATTTTTTTTTTTAACCCAAATGTAAAAACGGACCTCAGAATGGGATTCGGGGTTAAATTTCATGCTAAAAAATGGTGCTTTTTCTAGTTTTTAAAAATTGAGCTGTTTTGGTGTTCAGGGAAAGAAATTCCTGATGCCGGGGTCACGGATTCTTGTGCTGCAGAGGTGAAAAACTTTTTTTGACCCAAATATAAAAACGGTCCTCAGAATGGGATTTGGGATTAAATTTGATGCTTAAAAATGGTGCTTTGTCTAGTTTTCAAAAATTGAGCCGTTTTGGTATCCAGGGAAGGAAATTCCAGTTGCCGGGGTGACAGATTTTTTTGCTCCAGAGGTGAAAAATTTTTTTCGACCCAAATGTAAAAACGGACCTCAGAATGGGATTAAGGGTCAAATTTCATGCTTAAAAATGGTGCTTTTTGTAGTTTTTTATTTTTCACCCGTTTTGGTGTTCGGAGAAGGAAATTTCTGATGCCGGGTTCATGGATTTTTGTGCTCCGGAAAGGGGATTCGGGGTTAAATCTCATACTTAAAAATGGTGCTTTTTCTAGTTTTTAAAAATTGAGCTGTTTTGGTGTTCGGCGAAGGAAATTCCTGATGTCACGGATTTTTCTGCTCTGGAGGTGAAATTTTTTTTCACCCAAATGTAATAACTGACCTCACAATGGGATTATGGGTCAAATTTCATGCTTAAAAATGGTGCTTTTTGTAGTTTTTAATTTTTCAGCCGTTTTGGTGTTCGGGGAAGGAAATTTCTGATGCCGGGTTCATGGATTTTTGTGCTCCGGACATGGGATTCGGGGTTAAATT
The DNA here is from genome assembly GCF_016545835.1 of Crotalus tigris. Taxonomy (NCBI): domain Eukaryota; kingdom Metazoa; phylum Chordata; class Lepidosauria; order Squamata; family Viperidae; genus Crotalus; species Crotalus tigris. The sequence goes on from NW_024099005.1 coordinate 12,243, forward strand.
TCATAATTAAAAATGGTGCTTTTTCTAGTTTTCAAAAATTGAGCCGTTTTGGTATCAAGGGAGGGAAATTCCTGATGCCGGGGTGACGGATTTTTTTGCTCCAGAGGTGAAAATTTTTTGGGGGGACGCAAATTTAAAAACGGACCTCAGAATGGGATTCAGGGTTAAATTTCATGCTTAGAAATGGTGCTTTTTCTAGTTTTTAATAATTGAGCTGTTTTGGTATCCAGGGAAGGAAATCCCTGATGCCGGGGTCACGGATTTTTGTGCTCCAGAGGTGAAAAAATTTTTTTGACCCAAATGTATAAACGGACCTCAGAATGGGATTCGGGATTAAATTTGATGCTTAAAAATGGTGCTTTGTCTACTTTTCAAAAATTGAGCTGTTTTGGTGTTCGGGGAAGGTAATTCCTGATTCTGGCTCACGGATTTTTGTGCTCTGGAGGTGAATTTTTTTTGACCCAAATGTAAAAATGGACCTCAGAATGGGATTTGGGATTAAATTTGATGCTTAAAAATGGTGCTTTGTCTAGTTTTCAAAAATTGAGCCGTTTTGGTATCCAGGGAAGGATATTCCTGATGCCGGGTTGACGATTTTTTTGCTACCAGAGGGTGAAAATTTTTTTGGTGGGGGGGACACGCAAATTTAAAACGGACTCAGAATGGGGTTCGGGGTTAAATTTCATGCTTAAAAATGGTGCTTCTTCTAGTTTTCAAAAATTGAGCCGTTTTGGTATCCAGGGAAAGAAATTCCTGATGCCGGAGTCACAGATTTTTGTGCTCTGAAGATGAAAAATTTTTTTTGACCCAAATGTAAAAACGGACCTCAGAATAGGATTAGGGGTTAAATGTGATGCTTAAAAAAATTGCTTTGTCTAGTTTTCAAAAATTGAGCCGTTTTGGTATCCAGGGAAGGATATTCCTGATGCCGGGATCACGGATTTTTTTGCTCCAGAGGTGAAAATTTTTTTTTTAACCAAATGTAAAAATGGACCTCAGAACGGGATCTGGGTTAAATTTCATGCTTAAAAATGGTGATTTGTCTAGTTTTCAAAAATTGAGTCGTTTTGGTATCTAGGGAAGGAAATTCCTGATGCCGGGGTCACGGATTTTTTTGCTCCAGAGGTGAAAAAATTTTTTTGATCCAAATGTAAAAACGGACCTCAGAATGGGATTCGGGGTTAAATTTCATGCTTAAAAATGGTGCTTTTTCTAGTTTTTAAAAATTGAGGGTCCGTTGTAGTTTCTGGGGCTAGGAACATTCCTGATGCCGGGGTCACGGAATTTTTGGTGCTCCAAAGATGAAAATTTTTTTTTGACTCAAATGTCAAAACGGACCTCAGAATGGGATTCGGGGTTAAATTTCATGCTTAAAATGGTGCTTTTTCTAGTTTTCAAAAATTGAGCCATTTTGGTATCCAGGGAAGGAAATTCCTGATGCCGGGGTCACGGATTTTTGTGCTGCAGAGGTGAAAAACTCTTTTTGACCCAAATATAAAAACGGTCCTCAGAATGGGATTTGGGATTAAATTTGATTCTTAAAAATGTTGCTTTGTCTAGTTTTCAAAAATTGAGCCGTTTTGGTATCCAGGGAAGGAAATTCCTGATGCCGGGTTCACGGATTTTTTTGCTCCAGAGGTGAAAAATTTTTTTTGACCCAAATGTAAAAATGGACCTCAGAATGGGATCTGGGTTAAATTTCATGCTTAAAAATGGTGTTTTTTCTAGTTTTCAAAAATTGAGCTCTTTTGGTATTCAGGGAAGGAAATCCCTGATGCCGGGGTCACGGATTTTTGTGCTCCAGAGGTGAAAATTTTTTTTTTAACCCAAATGTAAAAACGGACCTCAGAATGGGATTCGGGGTTAAATTTCATGCTAAAAAATGGTGCTTTTTC
>NW_024099006.1:0-4263 GCF_016545835.1 Crotalus tigris
TTTAAAAACTACAAAAAGCACCATTTTTATGCATGAAATTTAACCCCGAATCCCAATCTGACGTCCGTTTATACATTTGGTTGAAAAAAAAAATTTCACCTCCGGAGCACAAAAATCCCTGACCCCGGCATCCGGAATTTCCTTCCCTGGACACCAAAATGGCTCAATTTTTAAAAACTAGAAAAAGCACCATTTTTATGCATGAAATTTAACCCCGAATCCCAATCTGACGTCCGTTTATACATTTGGTTGAAAAAAAAAATTTCACCTCCGCAGCACAAAAATCCCTGACCCCGGCATCAGGAATTTCCTTTCCTGGACACCAAAATGGCTCAATTTTTAAAAACTACAAAAAGCACCATTTTTATGCATGAAATTTAACCCCGAATCCCAATCTGACGTCCGTTTATACATTTGGTTGAAAAAAAAAATTTCACCTCCGGAGCACAAAAATCCCTGACCCCGGCATCAGGAATTTCCTTCCCTGGACAACAAAATGGCTCAATTTTTAAAAACTACAAAAAGCACCATTTTTATGCATGAAATTTAACCCCGAATCCCAATCTGACATCCATTTATACATTTGGGTCAAAAAAAAATTTTCACCTCCAGAGCACGAAAATCCCTGACCCCGGCATCAGGAATTTCCTTCCCTGGACATCAAAATTGCTCAATTTTTAAAAACTACAAAAAGCACCATTTTTATGCATGAAATTTAACCCCGAATCCCAATCTGACGTCCGTTTATACATTTGGTTGAAAAAAAAAATTTCACCTCCGGAGCAACAAAATCCCTGACCCCGGCATCAGGAATTTCCTTCCCTGGACATCAAAATGGCTCAGTTTTTAAAAACTAGAAAAAGCACCATTTTTATGCATGAAATTTAACCCCGAATCCCAATCTGACGTCCGTTTATACATTTGGGTCAAAAAAAAATTTTCACCTCCGGAGCACAAAAATCCCTGACCCCGGCATCAGGAATTTCCTTCCCTGGACACCAAAATAGCTCAATTTTTAAAAACCACAAAAAGCACCATTTTTATGCATGAAATTTAACCCCGATTCCCAATCTGACGTCCATTTATACATTTGGTTGAAAAAAAAATTTCACCTCCGGAGCACAAAAATCCCTGACCCCGGCATCAGGAATTTCCTTCCCTGGACCCCAAAATGGGTCAGTTTTTTAAAACTACAAAAAGCACCATTTTTATGCATGAAATTTAACCCCGAATCCCAATCTGACGTCCATTTATACATGTGGTTGAAAAAAAAAATTTCATCTCCAGAGCACAAAAATCCCTGAACCCGGCATCAGGAATTTCCTTCCTGGCCACCAAAATGGGCTCAATTTTTAACCACAACAAAAGCACCATTTTAAGCATGAAATTTAACCCCGAATCCCATTCTGACATCTGTTTTTACTTTTGGGTCAAATAAAAATTTTGACCTCCGGAGCTCAAAAATCCCTGACCCCGGCATCAGGAATTTCTTCCCCGGACACCAAAACGGCTCAATTTTTCAAAACCCCAAAAAGCACCATTTTTAAGTATGAAATTTAACCCCGAATCCCATTCTGACATCCATTTTTACATTTGGGTCAAAAAAAAATTTTCACCTCTGGAGCTCAAAAATCCCTGACCCCGGCAATCAGGAATTTCCTTCCCCAGACACCAAAAGGGCTCGATTATTAAAAACTACAAAAGCACCTTTTTATGCATGAATTTAAGCCCGAATCCCCAATCGGATGTCCGTTTATACATTTGGTTTGAAAAAAAATATTTCCCTCCGGAGCACAAAAATCCCTGACCCCGGCATCAGGAATTTCCTTCCCTGGACACCAAAATGGCTCAATTTTCAAAAACTACAAAAAGCACAATTTTTATGCATGAAATTTAACCCCGAATCCCAATCTGACGTCCGTTTATACATTTGGTTGAAAAAAAAAATTTCACCTCCGGAGCACAAAAATCCCTGACCCCGGCATCAGGAATTTCCTTTCCTGGACACCAAAATGGCTCAATTTTAAAAAACTACAAAAAGCACCATTTTTATCCATGAAATTTAACCCCGAATCCCAATCTGACGTCCGTTTATACATTTGGTTGAAAACCAAAATTTCACCTCTGGAGCACAAAAATCCCTGACCCCGGCATCAGGAATTTCCTTCCCTGGACACCAAAATGGCTCAGTTTTTAAAAACTACAAAAAGCACCATTTTTATGCATGAAATTTAACCCGGAATCCCAATCTGACGTCCGTTTATACATTTGGTTTAAAAAAAAAATTCACCTCCGGAGCACAAAAATCCCTGACCCGGGCACCAGGAATTTCCTTCCCTGGACACCAAAATGGCTCAATTTTTAAAAACTACAAAAAGCGCCATTTTTATGCATGAAATTTAACCCCGAAACCCAATCTGACGTCCGTTTATACATTTGGTTGAAAAAAAAAATTTCACCTCCAGAGCACAAAAATCCCTGACCCCGGCATCAGGAATTTCCTTTCCTCGACACCAAAATGGCTCAGTTTTTAAAAACTACAAAAAGCACCATTTTTAAGCTTGAAATTTAACCCCGAATCCCATTCTGATGTCCGTTTATACATTTGGGTCAAAAAAAAATTTCACCTCCGTAGCATAAAAATCCCTGACCTAGGCATCAGGAATTTCCTTCCCTGGACACCAAAATGGCTCAATTTTTAAAAACTACAAAAAGCACCATTTTTATGCATGAAATTTAACCCCGAATCCCAATCTGACGTCCGTTTATACATTTGGTTGAAAACCAAAATTTCACCTCTGGAACACAAAAATCCCTGACCCCGGCATCAGGAATTTCCTTCCCTCAACACCAAAATGGCTCAGTTTTTAAAAACTACAAAAAGCATCATTTTTATGCATGAAATTTAACCCCGAATCCCAATCTGACGTCCGTTTATACATTTGGTTGAAAAAAAAAATTCACCTCCGGAGCTCAAAAATCCCTGACCCCGGCACCAGGAATTTCCTTCCCTGGACACCAAAATGGCTCAATTTTTAAAAACTACAAAAAGCGCCATTTTTATGCATGAAATTTAACCCTGAATCCCAATCTGACGTCTGTTTATACATTTGGTTGAAAAAAAAAAATTTCACCTCCAGAGCACAAAAATCCCTGACCCCGGCATCAGGAATTTCCTTTCCTCGACACCAAAATGTCTCAGTTTTTAAAAACTACAAAAAGCACCATTTTTAGCTTGAAATTTAACCCCGAATCCCATTCTGATGTCCGTTTATACATTTGGTCAAAAAAAATTTCACCTCCAGTAGCATAAAATTCCCTACCCAGGCTCAGGAATTTCCTTCCCTGGCACCAAAATGGCTCAATTTTTTAAAAACTACAAAAAGCACCATTTTTATAATCTGAATTTACCCCGAATCACATCTGAAGTCCTTTATTACATTTGGTTGAAAAAAAATTTCACCTCCGGAAGCACAAAAATCCCTGAACCCGGCATCAGGAATTTTCCTTCCCTCGACACCAAAATAGGTCGTTTATTAAAACTAAAAAAAGCCACCATTTTTTATGCATGAAATTTAACCACCGAATCCAACGTGACATCCGTATAACATTTGGTTGAAAAAAAAATTTCACCTCCTGAGCACAAAAATCCCTGACCCTGGCATCAGGAATTTCCTTCCCCGGACATCAAAACGGCTCAATTTTTAAAAACTACAAAAAGCACCATTTTTAAGCATGAAATTTAACCCCGAATCCCAATCTGACGTCCGTTTATACATTTGGTTGAAAAAAAAAATTTCACCTCCGGAGCACAAAAATCCCTGATCCGGGCATCAGGAATTTCTTTCCCTGGACACCAAAATGGCTCAATTTATAAAAACTACAAAAAGCACCATTTTTAAGCTTGAAATTTAACCCCAAATCCCATTCTGATGTCCGTTTATACATTTGGGTCAAAAAAAAATTTCACCTCCGGAGCACAAAAATCCCTGACCCCGGCATCAGGAATTTCCTTCCCTGGACACCAAAATGGCTCAATTTTTAAAAAATAAAAAAAGCACCATTTTTATGCATGAAATTTAATCCTGAATCCTAATCTGATGTCCGTTTATACATTTGGTTGAAAAAAAAATTTCACCTCCGGAGCACAAAAATCCCTGACCCCGGCAACAGGAATTTCCTTCCCTGGACAACAAAATGGCTCAATTTTTAAAAACTACAAAAAGCACCATGTTTATGCATGAAATTTAACCCTGAATCCCA
>NW_024099007.1:0-13857 GCF_016545835.1 Crotalus tigris
AAAAAAATTTCACCTCCGGAGGACGAAAATCCCTCCGGCATCAGGAATTTCCTTCCCCAGTCACCAAACCGGTTCAATTTTTAAAAACTGCATAAAGCACCATTTTTTAGCATGAAATTTGACCCTGAATCCAATTCTGATGTCCGTTTTTACATTTTGTTCCAAAAAAATTTTCACCTCCAGAGCACAAATATCCCTGTCCCCTTCATCAGAAAATTCCTTCCCCGGACACCAAAACGGCTCAATTTTTTAAAACTACATAAAGCACCATTTTTAAGCATGAAATTTAACCTCATATCCAATTCTGATGTCCGTTTTTACATTTCGGTCAAAAAATTTTTTTCACCTCCATAGCCCAAAAATCCCTAACCCTGGCATCAGGAATTCCCTTCCCCAGTCACCAAAACGGCTCAATTTTTAAAAACGACATAAAGCACCATTTTTCAGCATGAAATTTGACCCCGAATCCAATTTTGATGTCCGTTTTTACATTTCGGTCAAAAAAAAAATTTTCACCTCCAGAGCACAAAAATCCCTGACCCCAGCATCAGGAATTTCCTTCCACAGACACCAAAACTGCTCAAATTTTAAAAACTGCATAAAGCACAATTTTTAAGCATGAAATTTAACCCCGAATCCAATTCTGATGTCCGTTTTTACATTTGGGTCAAAAAAATTTTTTCACCTCCATAGCCCAAAAATCCCTAACCCCGGCATCAGGAATTCCCTTCCCCAGTCACGAAAACGGATCAATTTTTTAAAACTACATAAAGCACCATTTTTAAGCATGAAATATAACCCCGAATCCAATTCTGATGTCCGTTTTTACATTTGGGTCAAAAAAAATTTCACCTCCGGAGCACAAAAATCCCTCCGGCATCAGGAATTTCCTTCCCCAGTCACCAAAACGGCTCAATTTTTAAAAACTACATAAAGCACCATTTTTTAGAATGAAATTTAACCCCGAATCCAATTCTGATGTCCGTTTTTACATTTGGGTCAAAAAAAATTTTCACCTCCGGAGCACAAGAATACCATGACCCCAGCACAGGAAATTTCCTTCCCCCGGACACCAAAACGGCTCAATTTTTAAAAAACTACATAAAGCTCCATTTTTAGCATGGAAATTACAACGAATCCAATTCTGATGCGGTTTTTACATTTGGGTCAAAAAAAATTCACATACGGAGGACAAAAATCCCTCCGGCACATGGAATTTCCTTCCCCAGTCACCAAAAAAAAAAACGGCTCAATTTTTAAAAACTACATAAAGCACCATTTTTAGCATGAAATTTAACCCTGAATCCAATTCTGATGTCCGTTTTTACATTTGGGTCAAAAAAAATTTCACCTCCGGAGCACAAAAATCCCTGAACCAGGTATCAGGAATTTCCTTCCCCCGACACCAAAACGGCTCAATTTTTAAAAACTACATAAAGCTCCATTTTTAATCATGAAATTTAACAACAAATCCAATTCTGATGTCTGTTTTTACATTTGGGTCAAAAAAAATTTCACCTCCGGAGCACAAAAATCCCTGAACCAGTTATCAGGAATTTCCGCCCCCGACACCAAAACGGGCTCAAATTTTTAAAAACTACACAAAATCTCCAGATTTAAGCATGAAATTAACAAAGAATCCAATTTGATGTCTGTTTTTACATTGGGTCAAAAAAAAATTTCACCTCCGGAGCACAAAAATCCATGACCCCAGCATCAGGAATTTCCTCCCCAGACACCCAAAACTGCTAAAATTTTAAAAACTGCATATAAAAACCCAATTTTTAGCATGAAATTTAACCGGAATTCCAATTCTGACGTCCGTTTTACATTTGGGTAAAAAAAAAAAATTTCCCCTCCGGAGCACAAAAATCCCTGACCCCAGCCTTCAGGGAATTCCTTCCCCGGACACCAAAACCGGCTCAATTTTAAAAAAACTGCATAAAGCACCATTTTTAAGCATGAAATTTAACCCCGAATCCAAATCGGATGTCCGTTTTTACATTTGGGTCAAAAAAAATTTCACCTCCGGAGCACAAAAATCCCTCCGGCATCAGGAATTTCCTTCCCCAGTCACCAAAACGGTTCAATTTTTAAAAACTGCATAAAGCACCATTTTTTAGCATGAAATTTGACTCTGAATCCAATTCTGATGTCCGTTTTTACATTTTGGTCCAAAAAAATTTTCACCTCCAGAGCACAAATATCCCTGACCCCTTCATCAGAAAATTCCTTCCCCGGACACCAAAACGGCTCAATTTTTTAAAACTACATAAAGCACCATTTTTAAGCATGAAATTTAACCTCAAATCAAATTCTGATGTCCGTTTTTACATTTGGGTCAAAAAATTTTTTTCACCTCCATAGCCCAAAAATCCCTAACCCTGGCATCAGGAATTCCCTTCCCCAGTCACCAAAACGGCTCAATATTTAAAAACGACATAAAGCACCATTTTTCAGCATGAAATTTAACCCCGAATCCAATTTTGATGTCCGTTTTTACATTTCGGTCAAAAAAAAAATTTTCACCTCCAGAGCACAAAAATCCCTGACCCCAGCATCAGGAATTTCCTTCCACAGACACCAAAACTGCTCAAATTTTAAAAACTGCATAAAGCACAATTTTTAAGCATGAAATTTAACCCCGAATCCAATTCTGATGTCCGTTTTTACATTTGGGTCAAAAAAATTTTTTCACCTCCATAGCCCAAAAATCCCTAACCCCGGCATCAGGAATTCCCTTCCCCAGTCACGAAAACGGATCAATTTTTTAAAACTACATAAAGCACCATTTTTAAGCATGAAATATAACCCCGAATCCAATTCTGATGTCCGTTTTTACATTTGGGTCAAAAAAAATTTCACCTCCAGAGCACAAAAATCCCTGACCCCAGCATCAGGAATTTCCTTCCCCGGACACCAAAATGGCTCAATTTTTTAAAACTACATAAAGCACCATTTTTAAGCATGAAATATAACCCCGAATCCAATTCTGATGTCCGTTTTTACATTTGGGTCAAAAAAAAAATTTCACCTTCGGAGGACAAAAATCCCTCCGGCATCACGATTTTCCTTCGCCAATCACCAAAACGGCTCAATATTTAAAAACTACATAAAGCACCATTTTTAAGCAAGAAATTTAACACCGAATCCAATTCAGATGTCCGTTTTTACATTTGGGTGAAAAAAAATTTTACACCTCCATAGCCCAAAAATCCCTGACCCCGGCATCAGGAATTTCCTTCCCCAGTCACCAAAACGGCTCAATTTTTAAAAACGACATAAAGCACCATTTTTCAGCATGAAATTTAACCCCGAATCCAATTTTGATGTCCGTTTTTACATTTCGGTCAAAAAAAAATTTTCACCTCCAGAGCACAAAAATCCCTGACCTTGGCATCAGGAATTTCCTTCCCCAGACACCAAAACTGCTCAAATTTTAAAAACTACATAAAGCACCATTTTTAAGCATGAAATTTAACCCCAAATCCAATTTTGATGTCTGTTTTTACATTTGGGTGCAAGAAAATTTTCACCTCCAGAGCACAAAAATCCCTGACCTTGGCATCAGGAATTTCCTTCCCCAGACACCAAAACTGCTCAAATTTTAAAAACTGCATAAAACACCATTTTTTAGCATGAAATTTAACCCGGAATCCAATTCTGATGTCCGTTTTTACATTTGGGTCAAAAAAAAATTTCCCCTCCGGAGCACAAAAATCCCTGACCCCAGCATCAGGAATTTCCTTCCCCGGACACCAAAACGGCTCAATTTTTAAAAACTGCATAAAGCACCATTTTTAAGCATGAAATTTAACCCCGAATCCAATTCTGATGTCCATTTTTACATTTGGGTCAAAAAAAAAATTTCAACTCCGGAGGACGAAAATCCCTCCGGCATCAGGAATTTCCTTCCCCAGTCACCAAAACGGTTCAATTTTTAAAAACTGCATAAAGCACCATTTTTTAGCATGAAATTTGACCCTGAATCCAATTCTGATGTCCGTTTTTACATTTCGGTCCAAAAAAATTTTCACCTCCAGAGCACAAATATCCCTGACCCCTTCATCAGAAATTTCCTTCCCCGGACACCAAAACGGCTCAATTTTTAAAAACTACATAAAGCACCATTTTTAAGCATGAAATTTAATCCCGAATCCAATTCTGATGTCCGTTTTTACATTTGGGTCAAAAAAAATTTTTCACCTCCATAGCCCAAAAATCCCTAACCCCGGCATCAGGACTTTCCTTACCAGTCAACCAAAACGGCTCAATTTTTAAAAACGACATTAAAGCACCATTTTCAGCATGAAATTTTTTAACCCCGAATCCCAATTTGATGTTCAGTTTTTACATTATTTCGGTCAAAAAAAAATTTCACCTCCAGAGCACAACATCGCTGACCCCAGATCAGGAAAAATTTTTTTTTTTTTTTTTCCTTCCCCAGACACCAAAACTGCTCAAATTTTAAAAACTGCATAAAGCACCATTTTTAAGCATGAAATTTAACCCCGAATCCAATTCTGATGTCCGTTTTTAAATTGGGTCAAAAAATTTTTTTCACCTCCATAGCCCAAAAATCCCTAACCCCGGCATCAGGAATTCCCTTCCCCAGTCACAAAAACGGATCAATTTTTTAAAACTACATAAAGCACCATTTTAAAGCATGAAATATAACCCCGAATCCAATTCTGATGTCCGTTTTTACATTTGGGTCAAAAAAATTTCACCTCCAGAGCACAAAAATTCCTGACCCCGGCATCAGGAATTTCCTTCCCCGGACACCAAAACGGCTCAATTTTTAAAAACTACATAAAGCACCATTTTTAAGCATGAAATTTAACCCCAAATGCAATTCGGATGTCCGTTTTTACATTTCGGTCAAAAAAAAATTTTCACCTCCAGAGCACAAAAATCCCTGACCCCGGCTTCAGGAATTTCCTTCCCCGGACACCAAAACGGCTCATTCAATTTTTAAAAAGTACAAAAAGCACCATTTTTAAGCATGAAATTTAACCCCGAATCCAATTCTCATGTCCGTTTTTACATTTGGGTCAACAAAAATTTCACCTCTGGAGCACAAAAATCCCTGAGCCGGCATCAGGAATTTCCTTCCCGGACAACAAAATGGCTCAATTTTTAAAAAGTACAAAAAGCACCATTTTTAAGCATGAAATTTAACCCCGAATCCAATTCTGATGTCCGTTTTACATTTGGGTAAAAAAAAAATTTCACCTCCCATGCCCAAAAAATCCCTACCCCCGGTATCAGGAATTCCTTCCCCAGTCACCAAAAACGGTTCAATTTTTAAAAGCTGCATAAAGCACCATTTTTTAGCATGAAATTTAACCCTGAATCCAATTCTGATGTCCGTTTTTACATTTGGGTCAAAAAAAATTTCACCTCCGGAGCACAAAAATCCCTGAACCAGGTATCAGGAATTTCCTTCCCCCGACACCAAAACGGCTCAATTTTTAAAAACTACATAAATCTCCATTTTTAAGCATGAAACGAATCCAATTCTGATGTCTGTTTTTAATTTGGGTCAAAAAAAAAATTTTCACCTCCACAGCCAAAAAATCCCTGAACCCCGGCATCAGGGAATTTCCTTCCCCAACACAAAATGCTCAAATTTTAAAAACTGCATAAAAACACCATTTTGTAAGCATGAAAATTTTAACCCGGAATCCAATTCTGATGGTTCGTTTTTACATTTGGGTCAAAAAAAAACTTTCACCTCTGGAGCACAAAAATCCCTGACCCCAGCATCAGGAATTTCCTTCCCCAGACACCAAAACGGCTCAATGTTTAAAAACTGCATAAAGCACCATTTTTAAGCATGAAATTTAACCCCGAATCCAATTCTGATGTCCATTTTTACATTTGGGTCAAAAAAAAAATTTCAACTCCGGAGGACGAAAATCCCTCCGGCATCAGGAATTTCCTTCCCCAGTCACCAAAACGGTTCAATTTTTAAAAACTGCATAAAGCACCATTTTTTAGCATGAAATTTGACCCTGAATCCAATTCTGATGTCCGTTTTTACATTTTGGTCCAAAAAAATTTTCACATCCAGAGCACAAATATCCCTGACCCCTTCATCAGAAAATTCCTTCCCCGGACACCAAAACGGCTCAATTTTTTAAAACTACATAAAGCACCATTTTTAAGCATGAAATTTAACCTCAAATCCAATTCTGATGTCCGTTTTTACATTTGGGTCAAAAAAATTTTTCACCTCCATAGCCCAAAAATCCCTAACCCTGGCATCAGGAATTCCCTTCCCCAGTCACCAAAACGGCTCAATTTTTAAAAACGACATAAAGCACCATTTTTCAGCATGAAATTTAACCCCGAATCCAATTTTGATGTCCGTTTTTACATTTCGGTCAAAAAAAAAATTTTCACCTCCAGAGCACAAAAATCCCTGACCCCAGCATCAGGAATTTCCTTCCACAGACACCAAAACTGCTCAAATTTTAAAAACTGCATAAAGCACAATTTTTAAGCATGAAATTTAACCCCGAATCCAATTCTGATGTCCGTTTTTACATTTGGGTCAAAAAAATTTTTTCACCTCCATAGCCCAAAAATCCCTAACCCCGGCATCAGGAATTCCCTTCCCCAGTCACGAAAACGGATCAATTTTTTAAAACTACATAAAGCACCATTTTTAAGCATGAAATATAACCCCGAATCCAATTCTGATGTCCGTTTTTACATTTGGGTCAAAAAAATTTCACCTCCAGAGCACAAAAATTCCTGACCCCAGCATCAGGAATTTCCTTCCCCGGACACCAAAACGGCTCAATTTTTAAAAACTACATAAAGCACCATTTTTTAGCATGAAATTTAACCCTGAATCCAATTCTGATGTCCGTTTTTACATTTGGGTCAAAAAAAATTTCACCTCCGGAGCACAAAAATACCTGACCCCAGCATCAGGAATTTCCTTCCCCGGACACCAAAACGGCTCAATTTTTAAAAACTACATAAAGCTCCATTTTTAAGCATGAAATTTAACAACGAATCCAATTCTGATGTCTGTTTTTACATTTGGGTCAAAAAAATTTCACCTCCGGAGGACAAAAATCCCTCCGGCATCAGGAATTCCCTTCCCCAGTCACCAAAACGGCTCAATTTTTAAAAACTACATAAAGCACCATTTTTAAGCATGAAATTTAACCCCGAATCCAATTCTGATGTCCGTTTTTACATTTGGGTCAAAAAAAAATTTTCACCTCCATAGACCAAAAATCCCTAACCCCGGCATCAGGAATTTCCTTCCCCAGTCACCAAAACGGTTCAATTTTTAAAAGCTGCATAAAGCACCATTTTTTAGCATGAAATTTAACCCTGAATCCAATTCTGATGTCCGTATTTACATTTGGGTCAAAAAAAATTTCACCTCCGGAGCACAAAAATCCCTGAACCAGGTATCAGGAATTTCCTTCCCCCGACACCAAAACGGCTCAATTTTTAAAAACTACATAAAGCTCCATTTTTAAGCATGAAATTTAACAACGAATCCAATTCTGATGTCTGTTTTTACATTTGGGTCAAAAAAAATTTCACCTCCGGAGCACAAAAATCCCTGACCCCAGCATCAGGAATTTCCTTCCCCGGACACCAAAACGGCTCAATTTTTAAAAACTGCATAAAGCACCATTTTTAAGCATGAAATTTAACCCCGAATCCAATTCTGATGTCCGTTTTTACATTTGGGTCAAAAACAATTTCACCTCCGGAGCACAAAAATCCCTGACCCCAGGCGGCATCAGGAATTTCCTTCCCCGGACACCAAAACGGCTCAATTTTTAAAAACTACATAAAGCACCATTTTTTAGCATGAAATTTAACCCTGAATCCAATTCTGATGTCCGTTTTTACATTTGGGTCAAAAAAATTTCACCTCCGAGCACAACAATCCCTACACCATCATCATTAATTTCCTTCCCCGGACAACCAAAACGTCTCAATTTTTAAAACTGCATAAAGCAACACCATTTTTTAGCATGAATTTAAAACCCTGAATCCATTCTGATGTGCGTTTTTACATTTTGGTGTCAAAAAAAATTTCACCTCCGAGCACAAAAATCCCTGCCGGCATCAGGAATTTTCCTTCCCGGACACCAAAACGGCTCAATTTTAAAAACTACATAAAGCACCATTTTTTTAGCATGAAATTTAACCCTGAATCCAATTCTGATGTCCGTTTTTACATTTGGGTCAAAAAAAATTTCACCTCCGGAGCACAAAAATCCCTGACCTCAGCATCAGGAATTTCTTTCCCCGGACACCAAAACGGTTCAATTTTTAAAAACTGCATAAAGCACCATTTTTAAGCATGAAATTTAACCCCGAATCCAAATCGGATGTCCGTTTTTACATTTGGGTCAAAAAAAATTTCACCTCCGGAGCACAAAAATCCCTCCGGCATCAGGAATTTCCTTCCCCAGTCACCAAAACGGCTCAATTTTTAAAAACTACATAAAGCACCATTTTTTAGAATGAAATTTAAGCCCAAATCCAATTCTGATGTCCATTTTTACATTTGGGTCAAAAAAAAATTTTCACCTCCATAGCCCAAAAATCCCTAACCACGGCATCAGGAATTTCCTTCCCCAGTCACCAAAACGGTTCAATTTTTAAAAACTACATAAAGCTCCATTTTTAAGCATGAAATTTAACAACGAATCCAATTCTGATGTCTGTTTTTACATTTGGGTCAAAAAAAATTTCACCTCCGGAGCACAAAAATCCCTGACCCCAGCATCAGGAATTTCCTTCCCCGGACACCAAAACGGCTCAATTTTTAAAAACTACATAAAGCTCCATTTTTTAGCATGAAATTTAACCCTGAATCCAATTCTGATGTTCGTTTTTACATTTGGGTCAAAAAAAATTTCACCTCCGGAGTACAAAAATCCCTGACCCCAGCATCAGGAATTTCCTTCCCCGGACACCAAAACGGCTCAATTTTTAAAAACTGCATAAAGCACCATTTTTAAGCATGAAATTTAACCCTGAATTCAATTCTGATGTCCGTTTTTACATTTGGGTCAAAAAAAATTTCACCTCGGGAGCACAAAAATCTCTGACCCCAGCATCAGGAATTTCCTTCCCCAGTCATCAAAACGGCTCAATTTATAAAAACTACATAAAGCACCATTTTTCAGCATGAAATTTAACTCCAAATCCAATTTTGATGTCCATTTAAACATTTCGGTCAAAAAAAAATTTTCACCTCCATAGCCCAAAAATCCCTAACCCCGGCATCAGGAATTTCCTTCCCCAGTCACCAAAACGGCTCAATTTTTAAAAACTACATAAAGCACCATTTTTAAGAATGAAATTTAACCCCGAATCCAATTCTGATGTCCGTTTTTACATTTGGGTCAAAAAAAAATTTTCACCTCCATAGCCCAAAAATCCCTAACCACGGCATCAGAAATTTCCTTCCCCAGTCACCAAAACGGTTCAATTTTTAAAAGCTGAATCAAGCACCATTTTTTTAGCATGAAATTTAAACCCTGGAAGCCAATTCTGATGTCACGTTTTACGTTTGGGTCAAAAAAAATTTCACCTCCGGAGCAAAAAATCCCTACCCCAGGCGGCATCAGGATTTCCTTCCCACGTCCACCCAAACGGCTCAATTTTTAAAAACTACATAAAGCACAATTTTTAAGCATGATATTTAACCCCGAATACAATTCTGATGTCCGTTTTTACATTTGGCTCAAAAAAAAATTTTCACCTCCAGAGCACAAAAATCCCTGACCCCGGCATCAGGATTTCCTCCCTGAGACACCCAAACGGCTCAATTTTTAAAAACTACATAAAGCACCATTTTTAAGCATGAAATTTAACTCCGAATACAATTCTGCTCTCTGTTTTTACATTTGGCTCAAAAAAAAAATTTTCACCTCCAGAGCACAAAAATCCCTGACCCCGGCATCAGGAATTTCCTCCCTGAGACACCAAAAAGGCTCAATTTTTAAAAACTACATACAGCACCATTTTTAAGCATGAAATTTAACCCCGCATCCACCCAATTCTTATGTCCGTTTTTTAACATTTGGGTCAAAAAAAAAATTTCACCTCCGAGACAAAATTCGTGACCCCAGCCTCAGGAATTTCCTTCCCCAGTCACCAAAACGGCTCAATTTTTAAAAACTACATAAAGCACCATTTTTCAGCATGAAATTTAACTCCGAATCCAATTTTGATGTCCGTTTTTACATTTCGGTCAAAAAAAAATTTTCACCTCCGGAGGACGAAAATCCCTCCGGCATCAGGAATTTCCTTCCCCAGTCACCAAAACGGCTCAATTTTTAAAAACTACATAAAGCACCATTTTTAAGAATGAAATTTAACCCCGAATCCAATTCTGATGTCCGTTTTTACATTTGGGTCAAAAAAAAATTTTCACCTCCATAGCCCAAAAATCCCTAACCACGGCATCAGGAATTTCTTTCCCCAGTCACCAAAACGGTTCAATCTTTAAAAGCTGAATAAAGCACCATTTTTTAGCATGAAATTTAACCCTGAATCCAATTCTGATGTCCGTTTTTACATTTGGGTCAAAAAAAATTTCACCTCCGGAGCACAAAAATCCCTGACCCAGGTGTCATGAATTCCCTTCCCCAGTCACCAAAACGGCTCAATTTGTAAAAACTGCATAAAGCACCATTTTTAAGCATGAAATTTAACCCTGAATCCAATTCTGATGTCCGTTTTTACATTTGGGTCAAAAAAAATTTCACCTCCGGAACATAAAAATCCCACCTGCAACAGGAATTTCCTTCCCCGGAAACCAAAACGGCTCAATTTTTTAAAACTACATAAAGCACAATTTTTAAGCATGAAATTTAACCCCGAATCCAATTCTGATGTCCGTTTTTCCATTTGGGTCAAAAAAAATTTTCACCTCCAGAGCACAAAAATCCCTGACCTTGGCATCAGGAATGTCCTTCCCCGAACACCAAAACGGCTCAATTTTAAAAACTACATAAAGTACCATTTTTAAGCATGAAATTTAACTCCGAATCCAATTCTGATGTCCGTTTTTACATTTCGGTCAAAAAAAATTTTTCACCTCCAGAGCACAAAAATCCCTGACCCCGGCATCAGGACTTTCCTTCCCAGTCACCAAATCGATTCATTTTTAAAAAACTGCTAAAGCACCATTTTTAAAGCATGAATTTAAACCCTAATCCATTTTTTGATGTCTGTTTTTTAACTTTGGGTCAAAAAAAAAAATTTCACCTCCAGAGCATAAAAATCCCTGACCCCGGCAACAGGAATTTCCTTCCCCGTAAACCAAAACGGCTCAATTTTTAAAAACTACATAAAGTTCCATTTTAAGCATGAAATTTAACCCCAAATCTAATTCTGATGTCCGTTTTTACATTTGGGTCAAAAAAAAAATTTCACCTCCGGAACATAAAAATCCCTCCGGCAACAGGAATTTCCTTCCCCGGAAACCAAAATGGCTCAATTTTTAAAAACTACATAAAGCACCATTTTTTAGCATGAAATTTAACCCTAAATCCAATTCTGATGTGCGTTTTTACATTTGGGTCAAAAAAAATTTCACCTCCGGAGCACAAAGATCCCTGACCCCGGCATCAGGAATTTCCTTCCCCGGACACCAAAACGGCTCAATTTTTAAAAACTACATAAAGCACCATTTTTTAGCATGAAATTTAACCCTGAATCCAATTCTGATGTCCGTTTTTACATTTGGGTCAAAAAAAATTTCACCACCGGAGAACAAAAATCCCTGACCCCAGCATCAGGAATTTCCTTCCCCGGACACAAAAACGGCTCAATTTTTAAAAACTACATAAAGCTCCATTTTTAAGCATGAAATTTAACAACGAATCCAATTCTGATGTCCGTTTTTAATTTGGGTCAAAAAAAATTTCACCTCCGGAGCACAAAAATCCCTGCCCCCACATCAGGAATTTCCTTCCCCGGACACCAAAATGGCTTCAATTTTTTAAAAACTTGCATAAGCACCATTTTTAAAGCAATGAAATTTAACCCCTGAATCCGAATTCTGATGTCCGTTTTTTTTAAACATTTGGGTCAAAAAAATTTCACCTCCGAGCACAAAAATCCCTGACACCCAGCACAGGATTTCCTTCCCCGGACACAAAAACGGCTCATTTTTTAAACCTACATAAAGCTTCTATAAGCTCCATTTTTAAAGCATGAAATTTAACAACGAATCCAATTCTGATGTCTGTTTTTACATTTGGGTCAAAAAAAATTTCACCTCCGGAGCACAAAAATCCCTGACCCCAGCATCAGGAATTTCCTTGCCCTGACATCAATACGGCTCAATTTTTAAAAACTACATAAAGCACCATTTTTTAGCATGAAATTTAACCCTGAATCCAATTCTGATGTCCGTTTTTACATTTGGGTCAAAAAAAATTTCACCTCCGGAGCACAAAAATCCCTGACCCCAGCATCAGGAATTTCCTTCCCCGGACACCAAAACGGCTCAATTTTTAAAAACTACATAAAGCTCCATTTTTAAGCATGAAATTTAACAACGAATCCAAATCTGATGTCTGTTTTTACATTTGGGTCAAAAAAAATTTCACCTCCAGAGCACAAAAATCCCTGACCCAAGCATCAGGAATTTCCTTCCCCGGACACCAAAACGGCTCAATTTTTAAAAACTACATAAAGCAACATTTTTAAGCATGAAATTTAACCCCGAATCCAATTCTGATGTCCGTTTTTACATTTGGGTCAAAAAAAAAATTTCACCTCCGGAGCACAAAAATCCGTGACCCCAGCATCAGGAATTTCCTTCCCCAGTCATCAAAACGGCTCAATTTATAAAAACTACATAAAGCACCATTTTTCAGCATGAAATTTAACTCCGAATCCAATTTTGATGTCCGTTTAAACATTTCGGTCAAAAAAAAATTTTCACCTCCATAGCCCAAAAATCCCTAACCCCGGCATCAGGAATTTCCTTCCCCAGTCACCAAAACGGCTCAATTTTTAAAAACTCCATAAAGCACCATTTTTAAGAATGAAATTTAACCCCGAATCCAATTCTGATGTCCGTTTTTACATTTGGGTCAAAAAAAATTTCACCTCCATAGCCCAAGAAATCCCTAACCACGCCAATCAGGAATTTCTTTCCCATTATTCACCAAACGGTTCAAATCTTTAAAAGCTGAATAAAGCCCATTTTTACATGAAATTTAACCCTGATCCAATTCTGATGTCCGTTTTTACATGGGTCCAAAAAATTTCAACCTCCGGAGACAAAAATCCCTGACCCCAGCATCAAGGAATTTCCTTCCCCGGCCACCAACGGCTCAATTTTTAAAAACTGCATAAGCACCATTTTTTAGCATGAAATTTAACCCTGAATCCAATTCTGATGTCCGTTTTTTACTTTGGTCAAAAAAAAATTTCACTCCGGACACAAAAATCCCTGACCCCCACATCAGGAATTTCCTTCCCTGACATCAAAACGCTCAATTTTTAAAACTACATAAAGCACCATTTTTTAGCATGAAATTTAACCCTGAATCCAATTCTGATGTCCGTTTTTACATTTGGGTCAAAAAAAATTTCACCT
Organism: Crotalus tigris; assembly: GCF_016545835.1. NCBI lineage: Eukaryota > Metazoa > Chordata > Lepidosauria > Squamata > Viperidae > Crotalus > Crotalus tigris. The sequence continues at coordinate 13,616 of NW_024099007.1, forward strand.
CCGGAGCACAAAAATCCCTGACCCCAGGCGGCATCAGGAATTTCCTTCCCCGGACACCAAAACGGCTCAATTTTTAAAAACTACATAAAGCACCATTTTTTAGCATGAAATTTAACAACGAATCCAATTCTGATGTCTGTTTTTACATTTGGGTCAAAAAAAATTTCACCTCCGGAGCACAAAAATCCCTGACCCCAGCATCAGGAATTTCCTTGCCCTGACATCAATACGGCTCAATTTTT
>NW_024099008.1:0-9766 GCF_016545835.1 Crotalus tigris
ACCCCGGCATCTGCGATTTCCTTCCCTGAATACCAAAACGGCTGAATTTTTGAAAACTAGACAAATCACCATTTTTAAGCATGAAATTTAACCCGGATCCCATTCTGAGGTCCATTTTTACATTTGGGTCAAAAAAAATTTTTCACCTCTGGAGCAAAAAAATCTGTCACCCCGGCAACTGGAATTTCCTTCCCTGGATACCCAAACGGCTCCAATTTTTGAAAACTAGACCAAATCACCATTTTTAAGCATGAAATTTAACCGGATCCATTCTGAGGTCCATTTTTACATTTGTGTCAAAAAAAAATTTTCACCTCTGGAGCAAAAAAATCCGTCACCCCGGCAACTGGAATTTCCTTCCCTGGATACCAAAACGGCTCAATTTTTGAAAAGTAGAAAAAGCACCATTTTTAAGCATGAAATTTAACCCCGAATCCCATTCTGAGGTCCGTTTTTACATTTGGGTCAAAAAAAATTTTTTCACCTCTGGAGCACAAAAATCCGCGACCCCGGCATCAGGAATTTCCTAGCCCGGACACTAAAACGGCTCAATTTTTGAAAACTAGAAAAAGCACCATTTTTAAGCATGAAATTTAACCCCGGATCCCATTTTGAGGTCCGTTTTTACATTTGGGTCAAAAAATTTTTTTCACCTTTGGAGCAAAAAATTCCGTGACCCCGGCATCAGGAATTTCCTTCCCTGGATACCAAAACGACTCAATTTTTGAAAACTAGACAAATCACCATTTTTAAGCATGAAATTTAACCCAGATCTCATTCTGAGGTCCATTTTTACATTTGGGTCAAAAAAAAATTTTCACCTCTGGAGCAAAAAATTCCGTGACCCCGGCATCAGGAATTTCCTTCCCTGGATACCAAAACGGCTCAATTTTTGAAAACTAGACAAAGCACCAATTTTAAGAATCAAATTTAATCCCAAATCCCATTCTGAGGACCGTTTTTATATTTGGGTCAAAAAAAGTTTTTCACCTCTGCAGCACAAGAATCTGTGACCCCGGCATCAGGGATTTTCTTCCCTGGATACCAAAACGGCTCAATTTTTGAAAACTAGAAAAAGCACCATTTTTAAGCATGAAATTTAACCCCGAATACCATTCTGAGGTCCATTTTTACATTTGGGTCAAAAAAAATTTTTCACCTCTGGAGCACAAAAATCCGTGACCCCGGCATCAGGAATTTCCTACCCGGACACTAAAACGGCTCAATTTTTGAAAACTAGAAAAAGCACCATTTTTAAGCATGAAATTTTACCCCGAATCCCATTTCCGGAGCACAAAAATCCATGAACCCGGCATCAGGAATTTCCTTCCCCGAACACCAAAACAGCTCAATTTTTAAAAACTAGAAAAAGCACAATTTTTTAGCATGAAATTTAACCCCATATCCCATTTCCGGAGCACACAAATCCATGAACCCGGCATCAGAAATTTCCTTCCACGAACACCAAAACGGCTGAAAAATTAAAAACTAGAAAAAGCACCATTTTTAAGCATGAAATTTGACCCTGAATCCCATTCTGAGGTCAGTTTTTACATCTGGGTCAAAAAAAAATTCACCTCCAGAGCAGAAAAATCCGTGAGCTGGCATCAGGAATCACCTTCCCCAGACACCAAAATGGCTCAATTCTTAAAAACTAGAAAATGCACCATTTCTACGCATGAAATTTAACCCTGAATCCCATTCTGAGGTCTGTTTTTAAATTTACGTCCCCCCAAAAAATTTTCAGCTCCGGAGGACAAAAATCCGTGACCCCGGCATCAGGAATTTCCTTCCCTGAACACCAAAACAGCTCAATTTTTAAAAACTAGAAAAAGCACCATTTTTAGGCATCAAATTTAATCCCGAATCCCATTCTGAGGTCCGTTTTTACATTTGGGAGAAAAAAAAATTTTCACCTCTGGAGCAAAAAAATCCGTGACCCCGGCATCAGGAATTTCCTTCCCTGAATACCAAAACAGCTCAATTTTTGAAAAGTAGACAAAGCACCATTTTTTAGCATGAAATTTAACCCCGAATCCCATTCTGAGGTCCCTTTTTACATTTGGGTGAAAAAAAATTCACCTTCAGAGCACAAAAATCCGTGACCCCGGCATCAGGAATTTCCTTCCCTGAATACCAAAACAGCTCAATTTTTGAAAAGTAGACAAAGCACCATTTTTAGGCATCAAATTTAATCCCGAATCCCATTCTGAGGTCCGTTTTTACATTTGGGAGAAAAAAAAATTTTCACCTCTGGAGCAAAAAAATCTGTGACCCCGGCATCAGGAATTTTTTTCCCTGGATACCAAAACGGTACAATTTTTGAAAACTAGACAAAGCACCATTTTTAAGCATCAAATTTAACCCCGAATCCCATTCTGAGGTCCGTTTTTACATTTGGGTCAAAAAAAATTTTTCACCTCTGGAGCAAAAAAATCCGTCACCCCGGCACCAGGAATTTCCTTCCCTGAACACCAAAACAGCTCAATTTTTAAAAACTAGAAAAAGCACCATTTTTAAGTATGAAATTTAACCCCGAATCCCCTTTCCGGAGCACAAAAATCCATGAACCCGGCATCAGAAATTTCCTTCCCTGAACACCAAAACGGGTGAAAAATAAAAAACTACAAAAAGCACCATTTTTAAGCATGAAATTTGACCCTTAATCCCATTCTGAGGTCCGTTTTTACATTTGGGTCGAAAAAATTTTTTTCACCTCTGGAACACAAAAATCAGTGACCCCGGCATCTGCGATTTCCTTCCCTGAATACCAAAACGGCTCAATTTTTGAAAACTAGACAAATCACCATTTTTAAGCATGAAATTTAACCCGGATCCCATTCTGAGGTCCATTTTTACATTTGGGTCAAAAAAAATTTTTCACCTCTGGAGCAAAAAATCCGTGACCCCGGCATCAGGAATTTCCTTCCCTGGATACCAAAACGGCTCAATTTTTGAAAACTAGAAAAAGCACCATTTTTAAGCATGAAATTTAACCCCAAATCCCATTCTGAGGTCCGTTTTTACATTTGGGTCAAAAAATTTTTTCACCTCTGGAGCACAAAAATCCGTGACCCCGGAATCAGGAATTTCCTAGACCGGACACTAAAACGGCTCAATTTTTGAAAACTAGAAAAAGCACCTTTTTTAAGTATGAAATTTAACCCCGAATCCCAATTTTGAGGTCCGTTTGTTTACATTTGGGTCAAAAAATTTTTTCACCTTTGGAAGCAAAAAATTCGTGACCCCGCATCAGGGATTTCCTTCCCTGGATACCAAAATGGCTCAATTTTTGAAAACTAGACAAATCCACATTTTTAAGCATGAAATTTAACCCAGAATCACATTCTCAGGTCAGTTTTTACATTTGGGTCAAAAAAAATTTTCACATCCGGAGCACAAAAATCCGTGACCCCGGTATCAGGAATTTCCTTCCCTGGATACCAAAACGGCTCAATTTTTGAAAACTAGAAAAAGCACCATTTTTAAGCATGAAATTTTACCCCGAATCCCATTTCCGGAGCACAAAAATCCATGAACCCGGCATCAGGAATTTCCTTCCCCGAACACCAAAACAGCTCAATTTTTAAACACTAGAAAAAGCACAATTTTTTAGCATGAAATTTAACCCCATATCCCATTTCCGGAGCACAAAAATCCATGAACCCGGCATAAGAAATTTCCTTCCACGAACACCAAAACGGCTGAAAAATTAAAAACTAGAAAAAGCACCATTTTTAAGCATGAAATTTGACCCTTAATCCCATTCTGAGTTCAGTTTTTACATCTGGGTCAAAAAAAAATTCACCTCCAGAGCAGAAAAATCCGTGAGCTGGCATCAGGTATCACCTTCCCCAGACACCAAAATGGCTCAATTCTTAAAAACTAGAAAAAGCACCATTTCTACGCATGAAATTTAACCCCGAATCCCATTCTGAGGTCTGTTTTTACATTTGGGTTAAAAAAAAAATTTTTCACCTCTGGAGCACAAAAATCCGTGACCCCGGCATCAGGGATTTCCTTCCCTGAATACCAAAACAGCTCAATTTTTGAAAACTAGAAAAAACACCATTTTTAAGCATGAAATTTAACCCCGAATCCCATTCTGAGGTCCGTTTTTACATGTGGGTCAAAAAAATTTTTTCATTTCCGGAGCACAAAAATACGTGACCGCGGCATCAGCAATTTCCTTCCCTGGATACCAAAACGGCTCAATTTTTGAAAACTAGACAAAGCACCATTTTTAAGCATCAAATTTAATCCCAAATCCCATTCTGAGGACCGTTTTTATATTTGGGTCAAAAAGAGATTTTCACCTCTGCAGCACAAGAATCTGTGATCCCGGCATCAGGGATTTTCTTCCCTGGATACCAAAATGGCTCAATTTTTGAAAACTACAAAAAGCACCATTTTTAAGCATGAAATTTAACCCCGAATCCCATTCTGAGGTCCGTTTTTACATTTGGATCAAAAAAAATTTTTCACCTCTGCAGCACAAGAATCTGTGACCCCGGCATCAGGGATTTTCTTCCCTGGATACCAAAACGGCTCAATTTTTGAAAACTAGAAAAAGCACCATTTTTAAGCATGAAATTTAACCCCGAATACCATTCTGAGATCCATTTTTACATTTGGGTCAAAAAAAATTTTTCACCTCTGGAGCACAAAAATCCGTGACCCCGGCATCAGGAATTTCCTTCCCTAGATACCAAAACGACTCAATTTTTGAAAACTAGACAAATGACCATTTTTAAGCATGAAATTTAACCCAGATCCCATTCTGAGGTCCATTTTTACATTTGGGTCAAAAAAAAATTTTCACCTCTGGAGCACAAAAATCCGTGACCCCGGCATCAGGAATTTCCTAGCCCGGACACTAAAACGGCTCAATTTTTGAAAACTAGAAAAAGCACCATTTTTAAGCATGAAATTTAACCCCGGATCCCATTTTGAGGTCCGTTTTTACATTTGGGTCAAAAAATTTTTTTCACCTTTGGAGCAAAAAATTCCGTGACCCCGGCATCAGGAATTTCCTTCCCTGGATACCAAAACGACTCAATTTTTGAAAACTAGACAAATCACCATTTTTAAGCATGAAATTTAACCCAGATCTCATTCTGAGGTCCATTTTTACATTTGGGTCAAAAAAAATTTTTCACCTCTGGAGCACAAAAATCCGTGACCCCGGCATCAGGAATTTCCTTCCCTGGATACCAAAACGGCTCAATTTTTGAAAACTAGAAAAAGCACCAATTTTAAGAATCAAATTTAATCCCAAATCCCATTCTGAGGACCGTTTTTATATTTGGGTCAAAAAAAGTTTTTCACCTCTGCAGCACAAGAATCTGTGACCCCGGCATCAGGAATTTTCTTCCCTGGATACCAAAACCGCTCAATTTTTGAAAACTAGAAAAAGCACCATTTTTAAGCATGAAATTTAACCCCGAATCCCATTCTGAGGTCCGTTTTTACATTTGGTCAAAAAAAATTTTTATCCTCTTGAGCACAAAAATCCGTGACCCCGGCATCAGGAATTTCCTTCCCTGGATACCAAAACGGCTCAATTTTTGAAAACTAGAAAAAGCACCATTTTTAAGCATGAAATTTTACCCCGAATTACATTTCCGGAGCACAAAAATCCATGAACCCGGCATCAGGAATTTCCTTCCCCGAACACCAAAACAGCTCAATTTTTAAAAACTAGAAAAAGCACAATTTTTTAGCATGAAATTTAACCCCATATCCCATTTCCGGAGCACAAAAATCCATGAACCCGGCATCAGAAATTTCCTTCCACGAACACCAAAATGGCTCAATTCTTAAAAACTAGACAAAGCACCATTTCTACGCATGAAATTTAACCCTGAATCCCATTCTGAGGTCTGTTTTTAAATTTACGTCCCCCCAAAAAATTTTCAGCTCCGGAGGACAAAAATCCGTGACCCCGGCATCAGGAATTTCCTTCCCTGAACACCAAAACACCTCAATTTTTAAAAACTAGAAAAAGCACCATTTTTTAGCATGAAATTTAACCCCGAATCCCATTCTGAGGTCCGTTTTTACATTTGGGTTAAAAAAAAAATTTTCACCTCTGGAGCACAAAAATCCGTGACCCCGGCATCAGGGATTTCCTTCCCTGAATACCAAAACAGCTCAATTTTTGAAAACTAGAAAAAAAACCATTTTTAAGCATGAAATTTAACCCAGATCCCATTCTGAGGTCCATTTTTACATTTGGGTCAAAAAAAATTTTTCACCTCTGGAGCAAATAAATCCGTGAACCCGGCATCAGGAATTTCCTTCCCCGAACACCAAAACGGCTGAAAAATTAAAAACTACAAAAAGCACCATTTTTAAGCATGAAATTTAACCCCGGATCCCATTTTGAGGTCCGTTTTTACATTTGGGTCAAAAAAAATTTTTCACCTTTGGAGCAAAAAAATCTGTGACCCCGGCATCAGGAATTTCCTTCCCTGGATACCAAAACGACTCAATTTTTGAAAACTAGACAAATCACCATTTTTAAGCATGAAATTTAACCCAGATCGCATTCTGAGGTCCATTTTTACATTTGGGTCAAAAAAAAATTTTCACCTCTGGAGCAAAAAAATCCGTGACCCCGGCATCAGGAATTTCCTTCCCTGGATACCAAAACGGTTCAATTTTTGAAAACTAGACAAAGCACCATTTTTAAGCATGAAATTTAACCCGGATCCCATTCTGAGTCCATTTTTACATTTGGGTCAAAAAAATTTTTTCACCTCTGGAGCAAAAAAATCCGTCACCCCGGCAACAGGAATTTCCTTCCCTTGATACCAAAACGGCTCAATTTTTGAAAACTAGACAAAGCACCATTTTTAAGCATGAAATTTTTAACGCGTTTATCCCATTTTCCGGAGCACCAAAAATCCATACCCCGCATCAGGAATTCCTTCCGAACACCAAAACAGCTCAATTTTTAAAAACTAGAAAAAGCCCCCAACCATTTTTTAGCATGAAATTTCAACCAGAATCCCATGTTCTGGAGCACAACAATCCATGAACCCGGCATCAGAAATGTTCTTCACGAACACCAAACCGGCTGAAAAAATTAAAAACTAGAAAAAGCACATTTTAAGCATGAAATTTGACCCTTAATTCCCATTTCTGAGGGTCAGTTTTTAAATCTGGGTCAAAAAAAAATCACCTCCAGAGCACAAAAATCCATGAACCCGGCATCAGGAATTTCCTTCCCTGAACACCAAAACAGCTCAATTTTTAAAAACTAGAAAAAGCACCATTTCTAAGCATGAAATTTAACCCCGAATCCCATTCTGAGGTCCGTTTTTAAATTTGCGTCCCAAAAAAAAATTTTCACCTCTGGAGCAAAAAAATCCGTCACCCCGGCATCAGGAATTTCCTTCCCTGGATACCAAAATGGCTCAATTTTTGAAAACTAGACAAAGCACCATTTTTAAGCATCAAATTTAATCCCGAATCCCATTCTGAGGTCCGTTTTTACATTTGGGTAAAAAAAATTTTTTCACCTCTGGAGCACAAAAATCCGTGACCCCGGCATCAGGGATTTCCTTCCCTGGATACCAAAACGGCTCAATTATTAAAAACTAGAAAAAGCACCATTTCTAAGCATGAAATTTAACCTGAATCACATTTGCTGAAGGCCGTTTTTAAATTGCGTCCCCCCAAAAAATTTTCACCTCTGGAGCAAAAAATCGTCAACCGGCATTCAGGAATTCCTCCCTTGATACCAAAACGGCTCAATTTTTGAAAAGTAGGACAAAGCACCATTTTTTAAGCAGTCAAATTTAATCCCGAATTCCCATTCTGAGGTCCGTTTTTACATTTGTGTCAAAAAAAAATTTTCATCTTTGGAGTAGAAAAATCTAAGACCCCGGCATCAGGAATTTCCTTCCCAGTATACCAAAATGGCTCAATTTTTGAAAACTAGAAAAAGCACCATTTTTAAGCATGAAATTTAACCCCGAATCCCATTCTGAGGTCCATTTTTACATTTGGGGCAAAAAAAATTTTTCACCTCTGGAGCACAAAAATCCGTGACCCCGGCAACAGGAATTTCCTTCCCTGGATACCAAAACAGCTCAAATTTTTAAAAACTAGAAAACAGCCACCATTTTTTAACGTATGAAATTTAAACCCCGAATCCCATTTCGGAGCACAAAAATCCATGAACCGGCATCAGAAATTTCCTTCCCCGAACACCAAAACGGGCGAAAAATTTAAAAACTACAAAAAGCACCATATTTAACGCATTGAAATTTCACCCTTAATCCCATTGTGAGGTCAGTTATTACATTTGGGTGAAAAAAAATTTCACCTCCAGAGCAGAAAAATCCGTGACATCAGGAATTTCCTTCCCCGAACACCAAAACAGCTCAATTTTTAAAAACTAGAAAAAGCACCATTTTTAAGTATGAAATTTAACCCCGAATCCCCTTTCCGGAGCACAAAAATCCATGAACCTGGCATCAGAAATTTCCTTCCCCGAACACCAAAACGGGAGAAAAATAAAAAACTACAAAAAGCACCATTTTTAAGCATGAAATTTGACCCTTAATCCCATTCTGAGGTCCGTTTTTACATTTGGGTCGAAAAAATTTTTTTCACCTCTGGAGCACAAAAATCCGTGACCCCGGCATCTGCGATTTCCTTCCCTGAATACCAAAACGGCTCAATTTTTGAAAACTAGACAAATCACCATTTTTAAGCATGAAATTTAACCCGGATCCTATTCTGAGGTCCATTTTTACATTTGGGTCAAAAAAAAATTTTCTCCTCTAGAGCAAAAAAATCTGTCACCCCGGCAACTGGAATTTCCTTCCCTGGATACCAAAACGGCTCAATTTTTGAAAACTAGACAAAGCACCATTTTTAAGCATGAAATTTTACCCCGAATTACATTTCCGGAGCACAAAAATCCATGAACCCGGCATCAGGAATTTCCTTCCCCGAACACCAAAACAGCTCAATTTTTAAAACACTAGAAAAAGCACAATTTTTTAGCATGAAATTTAACCCCATATCCCATTTCCGGAGCACAAAAATCCATGAACCCGGCATCAGAAATTTCCTTCCCCGAACACCAAAACGGCTGAAAAATTAAAAACTACAAAAAGCACCATTTTTAAGCATGAAATTTGACCCTTAATCCCATTGTGAGGTCAGTTATTACATTTGGGTGAAAATAAATTTCACCTCCAGAGCAGAAAAATCCGTGACATCAGGAATTTCCTTCCCCGAACACCAAAACAGCTCAATTTTTAAAAACTAGAAAAAGCACCATTTTTAAGTATATAATTTAACCCCGAATCCCCTTTCCGGAGCACAAAAATCCATGAACCCGGCATCAGAAATTTCCTTCCCCGAACACCAAAACGGCTGAAAAATTAAAAACTAGAAAAAGCACCATTTTTAAGCATGAAATTTGACCCTTAATCCCATTCTGAGGTCAGTTTTTACATCTGGGTCAAAAAAAAATTCACCTCCAGAGCAGAAAAATCCGTGAGCTGGCATCAGGTATCACCTTCCCCAGACACCAAAATGGCTCAATTCTTAAAAACTAGAAAAAGCACCATTTCTACACATGAAATTTAACCCTGAATCCCATTCTGAGGTCTGTTTTTAAATTTACGTCCCCCCAAAAAATTTTCAGCTCCGGAGGACAAAAATCCGTGACCCCGGCATCAGGAATTTCCTTCCCTGAACACCAAAACAGCTCAATTTTTAAAAACTAGACAAAGCACCATTT
>NW_024099009.1:0-5877 GCF_016545835.1 Crotalus tigris
CGGGGTCAGGAATTTTTTTGCTCCAGATGTGAAATTTTTGTTTCACCCAAATGTAAAAACAAATGTCAGAATGCGATTCGGGGTTAAATTTCAATCTTAAATATGCTGCTTTTTGTAGTTTTTAAAAATTGAGCCGTTTTTGTGTCCAGGGAAGGAAACTCCTGATGCCGGGGTCAGGTATTTTTGTACTCCGGAGGTGAAAAAAATTTTTTCACCCAAATGTAAAAACAGACGTCAGAATGCGCTTCGGGGTTAAATTTCATCCTTAAAAAAAGTGCTTTTTGTAGTTTTTAAAAATTGAGCCATTTTTGTGTCCGGGGAAGGAAATTCCTGATGCCGGGGTCAGGTATTTTTGTGCTCCGGAGGTGAAAATTTTTTTTTTCACCCAAATGTAAAAACAGATGTCAGAATACGCTTCGGGGTTAAATTTCATCCTTAAAAAAGGTGCTTTTTGTAGTTTTTAAAAATTGAGCCGTTTCTGTGTCTGGGGAAGGAAATTCCTGATGCCGGGGTCAGGTATTTTTGTGCTCCGGAGGTGAAAATTTTTTTTTTCACCCAAATGTAAAAACAGACGTCAGAATGCGCTTCGGGGTTAAATTTCATCCTTAAAAAAGGTGCTTTTTGTAGTGTTTAAAAATTGAGCCGTTTTTGTGTCTGGGGAAGGAAATTCCTGATGCCGGGGTCAGGTATTTTTGTGCTCCGGAAGTGAAAAAATTTTTTTCACCCAAATGTAAAAACAGACGTCAGAATGCGCTTTGGGGTTAAATTTCATGCTTAAAAAAGGTGCTTTTTGTAGTTTTTAAAAATTGAGCCGTTTTTGTGTCCGGGGAAGGAAATTTCTGATCCGTCCGGGGTCAGGGATTTTTGTGCACCGAGGTGAAAATTTTGTTTTGACCCAAAATGTATAAACGGACGTCAGAAGGGGATTCGTCGGGTTTAATTTAATGCTTAAAAAAGGTGCTTTTTGTAGTTTTTAAAATTGAGACCTTTTGGTGTCCAGGGAAGGAAATTCCTGATGCCGGGGTCAGGGATTTTTGTGCTGTGGAGGTGAAAATTTTTTTTGACACAAATGTAAAAACGGACGTCAGAATTGGATTCGGGGTTAAATTTCAAGCTTAAAAATGGTCCTTTTTTAGTTTTTAAAAATTGAGCCGTTTTGGTGTCCAGGGAAGGAAATTCCTGATGCCGGGGTCAGGGATTTTTGTGCTCTGGAGGTGAAATTTTTTGTTTCACCCAAATATAAAAACAGACGTCAGAATGGGATTTCGGGTTAAATTTCATGGATAAAAAAGGTTTCTTTTTTGTAGTTTTTTAAAAATTGAGCCGTTTTTGTGTCCAGGGAAGGAATTCCTGATGCCGGGGTCAGGGAATTTTGTGCTCCGGAGGTGAAAATTTTTGTTTCACCGAAATGTAAAAACAGACGTCAAAATGCGATTCGGGGTTAAATTTCATGCTTAAAAAAGGTGCTTTTTGTAGTTTTTAAAAATTGAGCCGTTTTTGTGTCCGGGAAAGAAAATTCCTGATACCGGGGTCAGGGATATTTGTGCTCCTTTGGTGAAAAATTTTTTAGGACCCAAATGTATAAACGGATGTCAGAATGGGATTCGGGGTTAAATTTCATCCTTAGAAATGGTGCTTTCTGTAGTTTTCAAAAATTGAGCCATTTTGGTGTCCATGGAAGGAAATTCCTGATGCCGGGGTCAGGTATTTTTGTGCTCCGGAGGTGAAAATTTTTGAGCAAATGTAAAAAAAACGGACATCAGAATGGATTCGGGGTTAAACTTCATCCTTAAAATGGTGCTTTATGTAATTTTAAAATTGAGCGTTTGTGACTGGGGAGGGAAGGAAATCATGATGCGGGTCAGGGATGTGTGCTCCGGAGTAGTGAATTTTTTCTTAACCAAATGTTAAAAACGGACATTCAGAATGGGATTCAGGGTTAAATTTCATCCGTATAAAAATGGTGATTTATGTATTTTTAAAAATGAGCGTTTTGTGCCTGGGGAAAGGAAATTTGATGCCGGGGGTCAGGGATTTCGACTCCAGAGCTGAAATTTTTTTTTTGAGCCAAAGTAAAACAGACAGCAGAATGGGATTCGGGGTTAAATTTCATCCTTAAAAATGGTGCTTTATGTAGTTTTCAAAAATTGAGCCATTTTGGTGCCTGGGGAAGGAAATTCCTGATGCCGGGTCAGGGATTTTTCTGCTCCAGAGCTGAAAATTTTTTTTGAGCCAAATGTAAAAACGGACATCAGAATGGGATTCGGGGTTAAATTTCATCCTTTAAAATGGTGCTTTATGTAGTTTTTAATAATTGAGCCGTTTTGGTGCCTGGGGAAGGAAATTCCTGATGCCGGGGTCAGGGATTTTTGTGCTCCGGAGCTGAAAATATTTTTTTTGATCGAAATGTAAAAACGGATATTAGAATGGGATTCGGGGTTAAATTTCATCCTTAAAAATGGTGCTTTATATAGTTTTCAAAAATTGAGCCATTTTGGTGCCTGGGGAAGGAAATTCCTGATTCCCCGGGGTCAGGGATTTTTGTGCTCTGGAGGTGAAAATGTTTTTTTCACCCAAATGAAAAAACGGACATCAGAATGGGATTCAGGGTTAAATTTCATCCTTAAAAATGGTGCTTTATGTAGTTTTTAAAAATTGAGCCGTTTTGGTGCCTGGGGACGGAAATTCCAGATGCCGGGGTCAGGAAGTTTTCTGCTCGGTAGGTGAAAATTTTTTTGAGCCAAATGTGTAAAAGGACATCAGAATGGGATTCGGGGTTAATTCATGCTTTGCAATTGGCTTTATGTAGTTTTTAAAAATTGACGCCGTTTGGGGCCTGGGAAGGAAATTCCTGATGCCGGCGGTCAGGGATTTTTCTGCTCCAGAGCTGGAATTTTTTTGATCGAAATGTAAAAACGGACATCAGAATGGGATTCAGGGTTAAATTTCATCCTTACAAATGGTGCTTTATGTAGTTTTTAAAAATTGAGCCGTTTTGGTTCCTGGGGAAGGAAATTCCTGATGCCGGGGTCAGGGATTTTTGTGCTCCGGAGCTGAAAATATTTTTTTTGATCGAAATGTAAAAACGGATATTAGAATGGGATTCGGGGTTAAATTTCATCCTTAAAAATGGTGCTTTATGTAGTTTTAAAAAATTGAGCCGTTTTGGTGCCTGGGGAAGCAAATTCCTGATGCCGGGGTCAGGAAGTTTTCTGCTCGGTCGGTGAAAATTTTTTTTTTACCGAAAGGTAAAAACGGACATCAGAATGGGATTCGGTGTTAACGTTCATGCTTAAAAATGGTGCTTTATGTAGTTTTCAAAAATTGAGCCGTTTTGGTGCCTGGGGAAGGAAATTCCTGATGCCCCGGGGACAGGGATTTTTCTGCTCCACAGCTGAAAATTTTTTTGGAGCCAAATGTAAAAACGGACATCAGAATGGGATTCGGGGTTAAATTTCATCCTTAAAAATGGTGCTTTATGTAATTTTTAAAAATTGAGCCGTTTTGGTGCCTGGGGAGGGAAATTCCTGATGCCGGGGTCAGGGATTTTTCTGCTCCAGAGCTGAAAATTTTTTTTGAGCCAAATATAAAAACGGACATCAGAATGGGATTCGGGGTTAAATTTCATCCTTTACAATGGTGCTTTATGTAGTTTTTAAAAATTGAACCGTTTTGGTGCCTGGGGAGGGAACTTCCTGATGCCGGGGTCAGGGATTTTTCTGCTCCAGAGCTGAAAATTTTTTTTGAGCCAAATGTAAAAACGGACATCAGAATGGGATTCGGGGTTCAATTTCATCCTTAAAAATGGTGCTTTATGTAGTTTTTAAAAATTGAGCCATTTTGGTGCCTGGGGAAGGAAATTCCTGATGCCGGGTTAGTTTTTTGTTACTCCGCAGTGAAATTTTTTTCCATTGAAATGTAAAAAAGGACATCAGAATGGGATTCCGGGGTTAAATTTCATCCTTAAAAATGGTGCTTATGTAGTTTTTAAATGAGGCCGTTTGGTGCCTGGGGAAGGAAATTCCCAGATGCGGGGTCAGGAAGTTTTATGCGCGGTAGGTGAAAATTTTTCTTTTGAGCCAATGTAAAAACGGACATCAGAAATGGGATTCGGGGTTCAATTTCATCCTTTGCAATGGTGCTTTATGTAGTTTTTAAAAATTGAGCCATTTTGGTGCCTGGGGAAGGAAATTCCTGATGCCGGGGTCAGGGATTTTTCTGCTCCAGAGCTGAAATTTTTTTTTGATCGAAATGTAAAAACGGACATCATAATGGGATTCAGGGTTAAATTTCATCCTTAAAAATGGTGCTTTATGTAGTTTTTAAAAATTGAGCCGTTTTGGTGCCTGGGGAAGGAAATTCCTGATGCCGCTGTCAGGGATTTTTGTGCTCCGGAGCTGAAAATATTTTTTTTGATCGAAATGTAAAAACGGATATTAGAATGGGATTCGGGGTTAAATTTCATCCTTAAAAATGGTGCTTTATGTAGTTTTCAAAAATTGAGCCGTTTTGGTGCCTGGGGAAGCAAATTCCTGATGCCGGGGTCAGGAAGTTTTCTGCTCGGTCGGTGAAAATTTTTTTTTTACCGAAAGGTAAAAACGGACATCAGAATGGGATTCGGTGTTAACGTTCATGCTTAAAAATGGTGCTTTATGTAGTTTTCAAAAATTGAGCCGTTTTGGTGCCTGGGGAAGGAAATTCCTGATGCCCCGGGGACAGGGATTTTTCTGCTCCACAGCTGAAAATTTTTTTGGAGCCAAATGTAAAAACGGACATCAGAATGGGATTCGGGGTTAAATTTCATCCTTAAAAATGGTGCTTTATGTAATTTTTAAAAATTGAGCCGTTTTGGTGCCTGGGGAGGGAAATTCCTGATGCCGGGGTCAGGGATTTTTCTGCTCCAGAGCTGAAAATTTTTTTTGAGCCAAATATAAAAACGGACATCAGAATGGGATTCGGGGTTAAATTTCATCCTTTACAATGGTGCTTTATGTAGTTTTTAAAAATTGAACCGTTTTGGTGCCTGGGGAGGGAACTTCCTGATGCCGGGGTCAGGGATTTTTCTGCTCCAGAGCTGAAAATTTTTTTTGAACCAAATGTAAAAACGGACATCAGAATGGGATTCAGGGTTAAATTTCATGCTTAAAAATGGTGCTTTATGTAGTTTTCAAAAATTGAGCCGTTTTGGTGCCTGGGGAAGGAAATTCCTGATGCCCGGGTTAGGTTTTTTTGTACTCCGCAGCTGAAATTTTTTTTTTCATTGAAATGTAAAAACGGACATCAGAATGGGATTCGGGGTTAAATTTCATCCTTAAAAATGGTGCTTTATGTAGTTTTTAAAAATTGAGCCGTTTTGGTGCCTGGGGAAGGAAATTCCAGATGCCGGGGTCAGGAAGTTTTCTGCTCGGTAGGTGAAAATTTTTTTTGGGCCAAATGTAAAAACGGACATCAGAATGGGATTCGGGGTTAAATTTCATGCTTTGCAATGGTGCTTTATGTAGTTTTTAAAAATTGAGCCGTTTTGGTGCCTGGGGAAGGAAATTCCTGATGCCGGGGTCAGGAAGTTTTCTGCTCGGTAGGTGAAAATTTTTTTTGAGCCAAATGTAAAAACGGACATCAGAATGGGATTCGGGGTTAAATTTCATGCTTTGCAATGGTGCTTTATGTAGTTTTTAAAAATTGAGCCATTTTGGTGCCTGGGGAAGGAAATTCCTGATGCCGGGGTCAGGGATTTTTCTGCTCCAGAGCTGAAATTTTTTTTTGATCGAAATGTAAAAACGGACATCATAATGGGATTCAGGGTTAAATTTCATCCTTAAAAATGGTGATTTATGTAGTTTTTAAAAATTGAGCCGTTTTGGTGCCTGGGGAAGGAAA
>NW_024099010.1:0-2862 GCF_016545835.1 Crotalus tigris
GGAGGTGAAAATTTTTTTTGACCCAAATGTAAAAACGGACATCAGAATTGGATTCCGGGTTAGATTTCATACTTAAAAATGGTGCTTTATGCAGTTTTTTAAATTTGAGCAGTTTTGGTGTCTGGGGAAGGAAATTCCTGAAGCCGGGGTCAGGGATTTTTGTGCTCTGGAGGTGAAAATTTTTTTTTGACCGAAATGTAAAAACGGACATCCGAATTGCATTTGGGGTTAAATTTCATGCTTAAAAATGGTGCTTTATGTAGTTTTCAAAAATTGAGCCGTTTTGGTTTCCGGGGAAAGAAATTCCTGTTGCCGGAGGGATTTTTGTGTTCCGGAGGTGAAATTTTTTTTTGACCCAAATGTAAAAACGGACATCAGAATTGGATTTGGGGTTAAATTTCATGATTAAAATGGAGCTTTATGTAGTTTTTAAAAATTGAGCCGTTTTGGTGTCCTGGGGAAAGGATTCCTGATTCCGGTGTCCGGATTTTTGTGCTCTGGAGGTGAAAAATTTTTTTGACCCACTGTAAAACGGACATCAGATTGGGGATTCCGGGTTAAATTTCATACGTAAAAATGGTTTCTTTAATGCCAGTTTTTAAAATTTGAGCAGTTTGGTGTCTGGGGAGGAATTCCTGATGCTGTGGTCAGGGATTTTTGGGCTGATGGAGGTGAAAAATTTTTTTTGACGCAAATGTAAAACAGACATCAGAATTGGATCGGTGTTAAATTCATGCTTAAAAATGGAGCTTTATGTAGTTTTTTAAAAATGAGCCGTTTTGGTGTCCGGGGAATGAATTTCCTGAATGGCCGGGGTCAGGGTTTTTATGTACTCTCGAGGTGAAAATTTTTTTGACCCAATGTAAACGGACAGCAGAATGTATTCGGGTTTTAAATTCTGCTTAAAAATGGTGCTTTATGCAGTTTTTAATAATTGAGCCGTTTTGGTGTCTGGGGAAGGAACTTCCTGATGCCAGAGGGATTTTTGTGTTCCGGAGGTGAAATTTTTTTTTGACCCAAATGTAAAAACGGACATCAGAATTAGGTTTGGGGTTAAATTTCATGCTTAAAATGGAGCTTTATGCAGTTTTTAAAAATTGAACCGTTTTGGTGACTGGGGAAGGAAATTCCTGATGCCGGGGTTAGGGATTTTGGTCCTCCGGAGGTGAAATTTTTTTTTGACCCAAATGTAAAAACGGACATCAGAATTGGATTTGAGGATAAATTTCATGCTTAAAAATGTTGCTTTATGTAGTTTTAAAAAATTGAGCCGTTTTGGTGTCCGGGGTAGGAATTTCCTGATGCCGGGGTCAGGGATTTTTGTGCTCTGGAAGTGAAAATTTTTTTGGACCCAAATGTAAAAACGGATATCATAATTGGATTCGGGGTTAAATTTCATGCTTAAAAATGGAGCTTTATATAGTTTTTAAAAGTTGAGCCGTTTTGGTGACTGGGGAAGGAAATTCCTGATGCCGGGGTTAGGGATTTTTGGGCTATGGAGGTGAAAAATTTTTTTTGACCGAAATTTAAAAACGGACATCAGAATTGGATTCGGGATTAAATTTCATGCTTAAAAATGGTGCTTTATGTATTTTTAAAAATTGAGCCGTTTTGGTGTCCGGGGAATAAATTTCCTGATGCCGGGGTCAGGGATTTTTGGGCTGTGGAGGTGAAAAAATTTTTTTTGACCCAAATGTAAAAACAGACATCATAATTGGATTCGGTGTTAAATTTTATGCTTAAAAATGGTGCTTTATGTAGTTTATAAAAATTGAGCCGTTTTGGTGTCCGGGGAAGGAAATTCCTGATGCTGGAGTCAGGCATTTTTGTGCTCCGGAGGTGAAATTTTTTTGACCCAAATGTAAAAACGGACATCAGAATTGGATTCAGGGTTAAATTTCATGCTAAAAAAAAGGTGCTTTATGTAGTTTTTAAATTTGAGCCATTTTGGTGATTGGCGAAGGAAAATCCTGATGCCGGAGGGAATTTTGTCCTCCGGAGGTGAATATTTTTTTTTGACCCAAATGTAAAAACGGACATCAGAATTGGATTTGGGGTTAAATTTCATGCTTAAAAATGGTGTTTTATGTAGTTTTTAAAAATTGAGCCGTTTTGGTGTCCGGGGAAGGAAATTCCTGAAGCCGGGGTCAGGGATTTTTGTGCTCTGGAGGTGAAAATTTTTTTTTGACCGAAATGTAAAAACGGACATCCGAATTGGATTTGGGGTTAAATTTCATGCTTAAAAATGGTGCTTTATGTAGTTTTTAAAAATTGAGCCATTTTGGTTTCCGGGGAAAGAAATTCCTGTTGCCGGAGGGATTTTTGTGTTCCGGAGGTGAAATTTTTTTTTGAGCCAAATGTAAAAACGGACATCAGAATTGGATTTGGGGTTAAATTTCAAGCTTAAAAATGGTGCTTTATGTAGTTTTTAAAAATTGAGCCGTTTTGGTGTCTGGGGAAGGAAATTCCTGAAGCCGGGATCAGGGATTTTTGGGCTGTGGAGGTGAAAAATTTTTTTTTGACCCAAATGTAAAAACAGACATCAGAATTGGATTTGGTGTTAAATATCATGCTTAAAAATGGAGCTTTATGTAGTTTTTAAAAATTGAGCCGTTTTGGTGTCCGGGGAATGAATTTCCTGATGCCGGGGTCAGGGATTTTTGTACTCTCGAGGTGAAAATTTTTTTTGACCCAAATGTAAAAACGGACATCAGAATTGTATTCGGGGTTAAATTTCATGCTTAAAAAGGGTGCTTTATGCAGTTTTTAATAATTGAGCCGTTTTGGTGTCTGGGGAAGGAACTTCCTGATGCCGGAGGGATTTTTGTGTTCCGGAGGTGAAATTTTTTTTTGACCCAAATG
>NW_024099011.1:0-1722 GCF_016545835.1 Crotalus tigris
TCCAATTATGATATCCGTTTTTACATTTGGGTCCAAAAAAATTTTCACCTCCAGAGCACAAAAATCCCTGACCCCGGCATCAGGAAATTCCTCCCCGGACACCAAAACGGCTCAATTTTTTAAAACTACATAAAGCAACATTTTTAAGCATGAAATTTAACCTCAAATCCAATTCTGATGTCCGTTTTTACATTTGGGTCAAAAAAAATTTTCACCTCCGGAGGACAAAAATCCCTAACCCCGGCATCAGGAATTTCCTTCCCCAGTCACCAAAACGTTTCAATTTTTAAAAACTGCATAAAGCTTCCATTTTTCAAGCATGAAATTTAACACCGAATCCAATTCTGATGTCCGTTTTACATTTTGGGTCAAAAAAAATTTTCACCTCAGAGCACAAAATCCCGGACCCCGGCATCCAGGAAATTTCCTTCCCCGGACACCAAACGTCTCAATTTTAAAAACCTACATAAAGCACCATTTTTTAAGCTTGAAATTTAACCCCAAATCCAATTCTGATGTCCGTTTTTACATTTGGGTCAAAAAAAAATTTCACCTCCGGAACACAAAAATCCCTCCGGCAACAGGATTTTCCTTCGCCAATCAACAAAATGGCTCAAATTTAAAAACTACATAAAGCACCTTTTTTTAGCATGAAATTTAACCTTGAATCCAATTCTGATGTCCGTTTTTACATTTGGGTCAAAAAAAATTTCACCTCCGGAGCACAAAAATGCCTGACTCCAGCATCAGGAATTTCCTTCCCCGGACACCAAAACGGCTCAATTTTTATAAACTACATAAAGCACCATTTTTAAGCATAAAATTTAACACCGAATCCAATTATGATGTCTGTTTTTACATTTGGGTCAAAAAAAATTTTTTCACCTCCACAGCCCAAAAATCCCTGACCCCGGCATCAGGAAATTTATTCCCCGGACACCAAAACAGCTCAATTTTTAAAAATACATAAAGCACCATTTTTAAGCCTGAAATTTAATCCCGAATCCAATTCTGATGTCCGTTTTTACATTTGGGTCAAAAAAAATTTTTCACCTCCATAGCCCAAAAATCCCTAACCCCGGCATCACGAATTTCCTTCCCCAGTCACCAAAACGGTTCAATTTTTAAAAACTGCATAAAGCTCCATTTTAAGCTTGAAATTTAACCCCAAATCTAATTCTGATGTCCGTTTTTACATTTGGGTCAAAAAAAAATTTCACCTCCGGAACACAAAAATCCCTCCGGCATCAGGAACTTCCTTCCCCAGAAACCAAAACGGCTCAATTTTTAAAAACTATATAAAGCTCCATTTTTAAGCATGAAATTTAACCCCGAATCCAATTCTGATGTCCGTTTTTACATTTGGGTCAAAAAAAATTTTCACCTCGAGAGTACAAAAATCCCTGACCTGGCATCAGGAATTTCCTTCCCCAGACACCAAAACTGCTCAAATTTTAAAAACTACATAAAGCACCATTTTTAAGCATGAAATTTAACCCCGAATCCAATTATGATATCCGTTTTTACATTTGGGTCCAAAAAAATTTTCACCTCCAGACCACAAAAATCCCTGACCCCGGCATCAGGAAATTCCTTCCCCGGACACCAAAACGGCTCAATTTTTAAAAACTACATAAAGCAACATTTTTAAGCATGAAATTTAACCTCAAATCCAATTCTGATGTCCGTTTTTACATTTGGGTCAAAAAAAAATTTCACCTC
>NW_024099012.1:0-19071 GCF_016545835.1 Crotalus tigris
GGTGCTTTTTGTAGTTTTTAAAAATTGAGCCGTTTTGGTGTCCGGGGAAGGAAATTCCTGATGCCGGTGTCAGGGATTTTTGTGCTCCGGAAGTGAAAATTTTTTTTCACCCAAATATAAAAACAGACGTCAGAATGCGATTCGGGGTTAAATTTCATGCTTAAAAATGGTGCTTTTTGTAGTTTTTAAAAATTGAGCCCTTTTGGTGACTGGGGAAGGAAATTCCTGATGCCGGGTTCAGGGATTTTTGAGCTCCGGAGGTGAAAATTTGTTTTCACCCAAATGTAAAAACGGATGTCAGAATGGGATTTGGGGTTAAATTTAAATTCGATTCTTAAAAAAATGGTCCTTTTTTAGTTTTTAAAAATTGAGCCGTTTTGGTGTCCAGGGAAGGAAATTCCTGATGCCGGGCTCAGGGAATTTTGTGCTCTGTAGATGAAAATTTTTTTTTCGCCCAAATGTATAAACGGATGTCAGAATGGGATTCGGGGTTAAATTTCATGCTTAAAAATGTTGCTTTTTGTAGTTTTTAAATATTGAGCCCTTTTGGTGTCTGGGGAAGGAAATTCCTGATGCCGGGGTCAGGGATTTTTGAGCTCCGGAGGTGAAAACTTTTTTTTGACCCAAATATAAAAATGGACGTCATAATGGGATTCGGGTTTAAATTTCATGCTTAAAAATGTGCTTTTTGTAGTTTTAAATTGAGCCATTTTGGTGTCTGGGGAAGGAAATTCCTGATGCCGGGGTCAGGGATTTTTGAGCTCCAGGGCGGAAATTTTTTTTTTGACCCAAATGTAAAAACGGACGTCAGAATGGGATTTGGGGTTAAATTTCATGCTTAAAAATGGTGCTTTTTGTAGTCTTTAAACATCGAGCCCTTTTGTGTGTGGGGAAGGAAATTCCTGATGCCGGGGTCAGGGGTTTTTGAGCTCCGGAGGTGAAAATTTTTTTTTGACCCAAATGTAAAAATGGACGTCAGAATGGGATTCGGGGTTAAATTTCATGCTTAAAAATGGTGCTTTTTGTAGTTTTTAAAAATTGAGCCCTTTTGGTGTCTGGGGAAGGAAATTCCTGATGCCGGGGTCAGGGATTTTTGAGCTCGGAGGTGAAAATTTTTTTTTCACCCAAATATAAAAACCGACGTCAGAATGGGATTCGGGGTTAAATTTCATGCTTAAAAATGGTGGTTTTTGTAGTTTTTAAAAATGGAGCCCTTTTGGTGTCTGGGGAAGGAAATTCCTGATGCCGGGGTCAGGGATTTTTGACCTCCGGAGGTGAAAATTTTTTTTTGACCCAAATGTAAAAATGGTCGTCAGAATGGGATTCGGGGTTAAATTTCATGCTTAAAAATGGTACTTTTTGTAGTTTTAATAAATTGAGCCATTTAGGTGTCTGGGGAAGGAAATTCCTGATGCCGGGGTCAGGGATTTTTGAGCTCCGGAGGTGAAAAATTTTTTTTTACCCAAATGTAAAAACGGATGTCAGAATGGGATTCGGGGTTAAATTTCATGCTTAAAAATGGTGCTTTTGTAGTTTTTAAAAATTGAGCCCTTTAGGTGTCTGGGGAAGGAAATTCCTGATGCCGGGGTCAGGGATTTTTGAGCTCGGAGGTGAAATTTTTTTTTTCACCCAAATATAAAAACCGACGTCAGAATGGGATTCGGGGTTAAATTTCATGCTTAAAAATGGTGCTTTTTGTAGTTTTTAAAAATTGAGCCCTTTTGGTGACTGGGGAAGGAAATTCCTGATGCCGGGTTCAGGGATTTTTGAGCTCCGGAGGTGAAAATTTGTTTTCACCCAAATGTAAAAACGGATGTCAGAATGGGATTTGGGGTTAAATTTCATGCTTAAAAATGGTGCTTTTTGTAGTTCTCAAAACTTGAGCCCTTTTGGTGTCTGGGGAAGGAAATTCCTGATGCCGGGGTCCGGGATTTTTGAGCTCCGGAGGTGAAATTTTTTTTTTCACCCAAATGTAAAAACGGATGTCAGAATGGGATTCGGGGTTAAATTTCATGCTTAAAAATGGTGCTTTTGTAGTTTTTAAAAATTGAGCCCTTTAGGTGTCTGGGGAAGGAAATTCCTGATGCCGGGGTCAGGGATTTTTGAGCTCGGAGGTGAAAATTTTTTTTTCACCCAAATATAAAAACCGACGTCAGAATGGGATTCGGAATTAAATTTCATGCTTAAAAATGGTGCTTTTTGTAGTTTTTAAAAATTGAGCCCTTTTGGTGACTGGGGAAGGAAATTCCTGATGCCGGGTTCAGGGATTTTTGAGCTCCGGAGGTGAAAATTTTTTTTCACCCAAATGTAAAAACGGATGTCAGAATGGGATCTGGGGTTAAATTTCATGCTTAAAAATGGTGCTTTTTGTAGTTCTCAAAACTTGAGCCCTTTTGGTGTCTGGGGAAGGAAATTCCTGATGCCGGGGTCCGGGATTTTTGAGCTCCGGAGGTGAAATTTTTTTTTTCACCCAAATGTAAAAACGGATGTCAGAATGGGATTCGGGGTTAAATTTCATGCTTAAAAATGTTGCTTTTTGTAGTTTTTAAATATTGAGCCCTTTAGGTGTCTGGGGAAGGAAATTCCTGATGCCGGGGTCAGGGATTTTTGAGCTCCGGAGGTGAAAACTTTTTTTTGACCCAAATATAAAAATGGACGTCATAATGGGATTCGGGTTTAAATTTCATGCTTAAAAATGGTGCTTTTTGTAGTTTTTAAAAATTGACCCATTTTGGTGTCTGGGGAAGGAAATTCCTGATGCCGGGGTCAGGGATTTTTGAGCTCCAGGGGTAAAATTTTTTTTCACCCAAAATAAACCCAAATGTAAAAAGGACGTCAGAATGGGATTCGGGGTTAAATTTCATGCTTAAAATGGTGCTTTTGTAGTTTTTAAAAATTGAGCCCTTTTGGTGTCTGGGGAAGGAAATTCCTGATGCCGGGGTCCGGGATTTTTGAGCTCCGGAGGTGAAAATTTTTTTTTGACCCAAATGTAAAAACGGACGTCAGAATGGGATTCGGGGTTAAATTTCATGCTTAAAAATGGTGCTTTTTGTAGTTTTTAAAAATTGAGCCCTTTTGGTGTCTGGGGAAGGAAATTCCTGATGCCGGGGTCAGGGATTTTTGAGCTCCGGGGGTGAAAATTTTTTTTTGACCCAAATGTAAAAATGGTCGTCAGAATGGGATTCGGGGTTAAATTTCATGCTTAAAAATGGTGCTTTTTGTAGTTTTTAAAAATTGAGCCCTTTAGGTGTCTGGGGAAGGAAATTCCTGATGCCGGGGTCCGGGATTTTTGAGCTCCGGAGGTGAAAACTTTTTTTTGACCCAAATGTACAAATGGACGTCAGAATGGGATTCGGGGTTAAATTTCATGCTTAAAAATGGTGTTTTTTGTAGTTTTTAAAAATTGATCCCTTTTGGTGTCTGGGGAAGGAAATTCCTGATGCCGGGGTCAGGGATTTTTGAGCTCCAGAGGTAAAATTTTTTTTTTACCCAAATGTAAAAACGGATGTCAGAATGGGATTCGGGGTTAAATTTCATGCTTAAAAATGGTGCTTTTTGTAGTTTTTAAAAATTGAGCCCTTTAGGTGTCTGGGGAAGGAAATTCCTGATGCCGGGGTCAGGGATTTTTGAGCTCCGGAGGTGAAAACTTTTTTTTCACCCAAATATAAAAACGGACGTCATAATGGGATTCGGGTTTAAATTTCATGCTTAAAAATGGTGCTTTTTGTAGTTTTTAAAAATTGAGCCCTTTTGGTGTCTCGGGAATGAAATTCCTGATGCCGGGGTCAGGGATTTTTGAGCTCCGGAGGTGAAAATTTTTTTTCACCCTAATGTAAAACGGACGTCAGAATGGGATTCAGGTTTATATTTCATGCTTAAAAATGGTGCTTTTTTAGTTTTTAAAAATTGAGCCCTTTAGGTGTCTGGGGAAGGAAATTCCTGATGCCGGGGTCCGGGATTTTTGAGCTCCGGAGGTGAAAATATTTTTTTCACCCAAATGTAAAAACGGATGTCAGAATGGGATTCGGGGTTAAATTTCATGCTTAAAAATGGTGCTTTTTTTAGTTTTTAAAAATTGAGCACTTTAGGTGTCTGGGGAAGGAAATTCCTGATGCCGGGGTCAGGGATTTTTGAGCTCCGGAGGTGAAAAATTTTTTTTGACCCAAATATAAAAATGGACGTCAGAATGGGATTCGGGGTTAAATTTCATGCTTAAAAATGGTGCTTTTTGTAGTTTTTAAAAATTGAGCCCTTTTGGTGTCTGGGGAAGGAAATTCCTGATGCCGGGGTCAGGGATTTTTGAGCTCCGGGGGTGAAAATTTTTTTTTGACCCAAATGTAAAAATGGTCGTCAGAATGGGATTCGGGGTTAAATTTCATGCTTAAAAATGGTACTTTTTGTAGTTTTAATAAATTGAGCCATTTAGGTGTCTGGGGAAGGAAATTCCTGATGCCGGGGTCCGGGATTTTTGAGCTCCGGAGGTGAAAATTTTTTTTTGACCCAAATGTACAAATGGACGTCAGAATGGGATTCGGGGTTAAATTTCATGCTTAAAAATGGTGCTTTTTGTAGTTTTTAAAAATTGAGCCCGTTTGGTGTCTGGGGAAGGAAATTCCTGATGCCGGGGTCAGGGATTTTTGAGCTCCAGAGGTAAAATTTTTTTTTTTACCCAAATGTAAAAACGGATTTCAGAATGGGATTCGGGGTTAAATTTCATGCTTAAAAATGGTACTTTTTGTAGTTTTAATAAATTGAGCCATTTAGGTGTCTGGGGAAGGAAATTCCTGATGCCGGGGTCCGGGATTTTTGAGCTCCGGAGGTGAAAATTTTTTTTTGACCCAAATGTACAAATGGACGTCAGAATGGGATTCGGGGTTAAATTTCATGCTTAAAAATGGTGCTTTTTGTAGTTTTTAAAAATTGAGCCCTTTTGGTGTCTGGGGAAGGAAATTCCTGATGCCGGGGTCAGGGATTTTTGAGCTCCAGAGGTAAAAATTTTTTTTTTACCCAAATGTAAAAACGGATTTCAGAATGGGATTCGGGGTTAAATTTCATGCTTAAAAATGGTGCTTTTTGTAGTTTTTAAAAATTGAGCCCTTTAGGTTTCTGGGGAAGGAAATTCCTGATGCCGGGGTCCGGGATTTTTGAGCTCCGGAGGTGAAAACTTTTTTTTCACCCAAATATAAAAACGGACGTCATAATGGGATTCGGGGTTAAATTTCATGCTTAAAAATGGTGCTTTTTGTAGTTTTTAAAAATTGAGCCCTTTTGGTGTCTCGGGAATGAAATTCCTGATGCCGGGGTCAGGGATTTTTGAGCTCCGGAGGTGAAATTTTTTTTTCACCCAAATGTAAAACGGACGTCAGAATGGGATTCTGGTTTATATTTCATGCTTAAAAATGGTGCTTTTTTAGTTTTAAAAAATTGAGCCCTTTAGGTGTCTGGGGAAGGAAATTCCTGATGCCAGGGTCAGGGATTTTTGAGCTCCGGAGGTGAAAATTTTTTTTGACCCAAATGTAAAAATGGACGTCAGAATGGGATTCGGGGTTAAATTTCATGCTTAAAAATGGTGCTTTTTGTAGTTTTTAAAAATTGAGCCCTTTTGGTGTCTGCGGAAGGAAATTCCTGATGCCGGGGTCAGGGATTTTTGTGCTCCGGAGGGTAAAATTTTTTTTTGACCCAAATATAAAAACGGACGTCAGAATGGGATTCGGGGTTAAATTTCATGCTTAATATTGTGCTTTTGTAGTTTTTAAAAATCGAGCCCTTTTGGTGTCTGGGGAAGGAAATTCCTGATGCCGGGGTCAGGGATTTTTGAGCTCCAGAGGTGAAAATTTTTTTTTGACCCAAATGTAAAAATGGACGTCAGAATGGGATTCTGGGTTAAATTTCATGCTTAAAAATGGTGCTTTTTGTAGTTTTTAAAAATTGAGCCCTTTTGGTGTCTGGGGAAGGAAATTCCTGATGCCGGGGTCAGGGATTTTTGAGCTCCGGAGGTGAAAATTTTTTTCACCCAAATGTAAAACAGACGTCAGAATGGGATTCAGGTTTATATTTCATGCTTAAAAATGGTGCTTTTTCTAGTTTTTTAAAATTGAGCCCTTTAGGTGTTTGGGGAAGGAAATTCCTGATGCCGGGGTCCAGGATTTTTGAGCTCCGGAGGTGAAAATTTTTTTTTCACACAAATGTAAAAACGGATGTCAGAATGGGATTCGGGGTTAAATTTCATGCTTAAAAATGGTGCTTTTTGTAGTTTTTAAAAATTGAGCCCTTTAGGTGTCTGGGGAAGGAAATTCCTGATGCCGGGGTCAGGGATTTTTGACCTCCGGAGGTGAAAATTTTTTTTTGACCCAAATATAAAAATGGACATCAGAATGGGATTCGGGGTTAAATTTCATGCTTAAAAATGGTGCTTTTTGTAGTTTTTAAAAATTGAGACCTTTTGGTGTCTGGGGAAGGAAATTCCTGATGCCGGGGTCAGGGATTTTTGAGCTCCGGAGGTGAAAATTTTTTTTGACCCAAATGTAAAAATGAACGTCAGAATGGGATTCGGGGTTAAATTTCATGCTTAAAAATGGTGCTTTTTGTAGTCTTTAAAAATCGAGCCCTTTTGGTGTGTGGGGAAAGAAATTCATGATGCCGGCCGGGGTCAGGGATTTTTGAGCTCCGGAGGTGAAAATTTTTTTTTCACCCAAATGTAAAAACGGACGTCAGAATGGGATTCGGGTTTAAATTTCATGCTTAAAATTGTGCTTTTGTAGTTTTTAAAAATCGAGCCCTTTTGGTGTGTGGGGAAGGAAATTCCTGATGCTGGGGTCAGGGATTTTTGAGCTCCAGAGGTGAAAATTTTTTTTTGACCCAAATGTAAAAATGGACGTCAGAATGGGATTCAGGTTTATATTTCATGCTTAAAAATGGTGCTTTTTCTAGTTTTTTAAAATTGAGCCCTTTAGGTGTCTGGGGAAGGAAATTCCTGATGCCGGGGTCCAGGATTTTTGAGCTCCGGAGGTGAAAATTTTTTTTTCACCCAAATGTAAAAACGGATGTCAGAATGGGATTCGGGGTTAAATTTCATGCTTAAAAATGGTGCTTTTTGTAGTTTTTAAAAATTGAGCCCTTTGGTGTCTGGGGAAGGAAATTCCTGATGCCGGGGTCAGGGATTTTTGAGCTCCGGAGGTGAAAATTTTTTTTTCACCCAAATATAACAACGGACGTCAGAATGGGATTCGGGTTTAAATTTCATGCTTAAAAATGGTGGTTTTTGTAGTTTTTAAAAATGGAGCCCTTTTGGTGTCTGGGGAAGGAAATTCCTGATGCCGGGGTCAGGGATTTTTGAGCTCCGGAAGTGAAAAATTTTTTTTGACCCAAATGTAAAAATGGACGTCAGAATGGGATTCGGGGTTAAATTTCATGCTTAAAATGGTGCTTTTGTAGTTTTTAAAAATTGAGCCATTTTGGTGTCTGGGGAAGGAAATTCCTGATGCCGGGGTCAGGGATTTTTGAGCTCCAGGGCGGAAATTTTTTTTTTGACCCAAATGTAAAAACGGACGTCAGAATGGGATTTGGGGTTAAATTTCATGCTTAAAAATGGTGCTTTTTGTAGTCTTTAAACATCGAGCCCTTTTGGTGCTGGGGAAGGAAATTCCTGATGCCGGGGTCAGGGGTTTTTGAGCTCCGGAGGTGAAAATTTTTTTTTGACCCAAATGTAAAAATGGACGTCAGAATGGGATTCGGGGTTAAATTTCATGCTTAAAAATGGTGCTTTTTGTAGTTTTTAAAAATTGAGCCCTTTTGGTGTCTGGGGAAGGAAATTCCTGATGCCGGGGTCAGGGATTTTTGAGCTCCGGGGGTGAAAGTTTTTTTTTGACCCAAATGTAAAAATGGTCGTCAGAATGGGATTCGGGGTTAAATTTCATGCTTAAAAATGGTGCTTTTTGTAGTTTTTAAAAATTGAGCCCTTTAGGTGTCTGGGGAAGGAAATTCCTGATGCCGGGGTCCGGGATTTTTGAGCTCCGGAGGTGAAAACTTTTTTTTGACCCAAATGTAAAAATGGTCGCAGAAGGGATTCGTGGTTAGGTAAATGTCATGCTTTTAAAATGCGGCTTTTTGTAGTTTTTAAAAATGAGCCCTTAGGTGTCTGGGGGAAGGAAATCTGATGCCGGGGTCCGGGATTTTGGAGCTCGGAGGTGAAAACTTTTTTTGACCAAAATTACAAATGGACGTCAGAATGGGATTCGGGGTTAAATTTCATGCTTAAAAAATGGTGCTTTGTTAGTTTTAAAAAATTAATCCCTTTTGGTGTCTGGGGAAGAATTTCCTGATGGCCGGGGTCAGGGATTTTTGGAGCTCCAGAGGTATATAAAAAAATTTTTTTTTACCAAATGTAAAAAACGGATGTCGAATGGTGTTCCAAAACGGGATTCGGGGTTAAATTTCATGCTTAAAAATGGTGCTTTTTGTAGTTTTTAAAAATTGAGCCCTTTAGGTGTCTGGGGAAGGAAATTCCTGATGCCGGGGTCAGGGATTTTTGAGCTCCGGAGGTGAAAAGTTTTTTTTCACCCAAATATAAAAACGGACGTCATAATGGGATTCGGGTTTAAATTTCATGCTTAAAAATGGTGCTTTTTGTAGTTTTTAAAAATTGAGCCCTTTTGGTGTCTCGGGAATGAAATTCCTGATGCCGGGGTCAGGGATTTTTGAGCTCCGGAGGTGAAAATTTTTTTTCACCCTAATGTAAAACGGACGTCAGAATGGGATTCAGGTTTATATATCATGCTTAAAAATGGTGCTTTTTTAGTTTTTAAAAATTGAGCCCTTTAGGTGTCTGGGGAAGGAAATTCCTGATGCCGGGGTCCGGGATTTTTGAGCTCCGGAGGTGAAAATATTTTTTTCACCCAAATGTAAAAACGGATGTCAGAATGGGATTCGGGGTTAAATTTCATGCTTAAAAATGGTGCTTTTTTTAGTTTTTAAAAATTGAGCACTTTAGGTGTCTGGGGAAGGAAATTCCTGATGCCGGGGTCAGGGATTTTTGAGCTCCGGAGGTGAAAAATTTTTTTTGACCCAAATATAAAAATGGACGTCAGAATGGGATTCGGGGTTAAATTTCATGCTTAAAAATGGTGCTTTTTGTAGTTTTTAAAAATTGAGCCCTTTTGGTGTCTGGGGAAGGAAATTCCTGATGCCGGGGTCAGGGATTTTTGAGCTCTGGGGGTGAAAGTTTTTTTTTGACCCAAATGTAAAAATGGTCGTCAGAATGGGATTCGGGGTTAAATTTCATGCTTAAAAATGGTGTTTTTTGTAGTTTTTAAAAATTGAGCCCTTTAGGTGTCTGGGGAAGGAAATTCCTGATGCCGGGGTCCGGGATTTTTGAGCTCCGGAGGTGAAAACTTTTTTTTTCACCCAAATGTAAAAACGGATGTCAGAATGGGATTCGGGGTTAAATTTCATGCTTAAAAATGGTGCTTTTTTTAGTTTTTAAAAATTGAGCACTTTAGGTGTCTGGGGAAGGAAATTCCTGATGCCGGGGTCCGGGATTTTTGAGCTCCGGAGGTGAAAACTTTTTTTTCACCCAAATATAAAAACGGACGTCATAATGGGATTCGGGTTTAAATTTCATGCTTAAAAATGGTGCTTTTTGTAGTTTTTAAAAATTGACCCCTTTTGGTGTCTCGGGAATGAAATTCCTGATGCCGGGGTCAGGGATTTTTGAGCTCCGGAGGTGAAAATTTTTTTTCACCCTAATGTAAAACGGACGTCAGAATGGGATTCAGGTTTATATTTCATGCTTAAAAATGGTGCTTTTTTAGTTTTAAAAAATTGAGCCCTTTAGGTGTCTGGGGAAGGAAATTCCTGATGCCGGGGTCAGGGATTTTTGAGCTCCGGAGGTGAAAATTTTTTTTGACCCAAATGTAAAAATGGACGTCAGAATGGGATTCGGGGTTATATTTCATGCTTAAAAATGGTGCTTTTTGTAGTTTTTAAAAATTGAGCACTTTAGGTGTCTGGGGAAGGAAATTCCTGATGCCGGGGTCAGGGATTTTTGAGCTCCGGGGGTGAAAATTTTTTTTTCACCCAAATGTAAAAACGGACATCAGAATGGGATTTGGGGTTAAATTTCATGCTTAAAAATGGTGGTTTTTGTAGTTTTTAAAAATGGAGCCCTTTTGGTGTCTGGGGAAGGAAATTCCTGATGCCGGGGTCAGGGATTTTTGAGCTCCGGAGGTGAAAATTTTTTTTTGACCCAAATGTAAAAATGGTCGTCAGAATGGGATTCGGGGTTAAATTTCATGCTTAAAAATGGTACTTTTTGTAGTTTTAATAAATTGAGCCATTTAGGTGTCTGGGGAAGGAAATTCCTGATGCCGGGGTCCGGGATTTTTGAGCTCCGGAGGTGAAAATTTTTTTTTGACCCAAATGTACAAATGGACGTCAGAATGGGATTCGGGGTTAAATTTCATGCTTAAAAATGGTGCTTTTTGTAGTTTTTAAAAATTGAGCCCGTTTGGTGTCTGGGGAAGGAAATTCCTGATGCCGGGGTCAGGGATTTTTGAGCTCCAGAGGTAAAAAATTTTTTTTTACCCAAATGTAAAAACGGATTTCAGAATGGGATTCGGGGTTAAATTTCATGCTTAAAAATGGTGCTTTTTGTAGTTTTTAAAAATTGAGCCCTTTAGGTTTCTGGGGAAGGAAATTCCTGATGCCGGGGTCCGGGATTTTTGAGCTCCGGAGGTGAAAACTTTTTTTTCACCCAAATATAAAAACGGACGTCATAATGGGATTCGGGTTTAAATTTCATGCTTAAAAATGGTGCTTTTTGTAGTTTTAGAAATTGAGCCCTTTTGGTGTCTCGGGAATGAAATTCCTGATGCCGGGGTCAGGGATTTTTGAGCTCCGGAGGTGAAATTTTTTTTTCACCCAAATGTAAAACGGACGTCAGAATGGGATTCAGGTTTATATTTCATGCTTAAAAATGGTGCTTTTTTAGTTTTAAAAAATTGAGCCCTTTAGGTGTCTGGGGAAGTAAATTCCTGATGCCGGGGTCAGGGATTTTTGAGCTCCGGAGGTGAAAATTTTTTTTGACCCAAATGTAAAAACGGACGTCAGAATGGGATTCGGGGTTAAATTTCATGCTTAAAATTGTGCTTTTGTAGTTTTTAAAAATCGAGCCCTTTTGGTGTGTGGGGAAGGAAATTCCTGATGCTGGGGTCAGGGATT
Organism: Crotalus tigris; assembly: GCF_016545835.1. Lineage (NCBI taxonomy): Eukaryota > Metazoa > Chordata > Lepidosauria > Squamata > Viperidae > Crotalus > Crotalus tigris. The sequence goes on from NW_024099012.1 coordinate 11,218, forward strand.
TTTGAGCTCCAGAGGTGAAAATTTTTTTTTGACCCAAATGTAAAAATGGACGTCAGAATGGGATTCAGGTTTATATTTCATGCTTAAAAATGGTGCTTTTTCTAGTTTTTTAAAATTGAGCCCTTTAGGTGTCTGGGGAAGGAAATTCCTGATGCCGGGGTCCAGGATTTTTGAGCTCCGGAGGTGAAAATTTTTTTTTCACCCAAATGTAAAAACGGATGTCAGAATGGGATTCGGGGTTAAATTTCATGCTTAAAAATGGTGCTTTTTGTAGTTTTTAAAAATGGAGCCCTTTTTGTGTCTGGGGAAGGAAATTCCTGATGCCGGGGTCAGGGATTTTTGAGCTCCGGAGGTGAAAATTTTTTTTTTCACCCAAATGTAAAAACAGACGTCAGAATGGGATTTGGGGTTAAATTTCATGCTTAAAAATGGTGGTTTTTGTAGTTTTTAAAAATGGAGCCCTTTTGGTGTCTGGGGAAGGAAATTCCTGATGCCGGGGTCAGGGATTTTTGAGCTCCGGAGGTGAAAAATTTTTTTTGACCCAAATGTAAAAATGGACATCAGAATGGGATTCGGGGTTAAATTTCATGCTTATAATGGTGCTTTTGTAGTTTTTAAAAATTGAGCCCGTTAGGTGTCTGGGGAAGGAAATTCCTGATGCCGGGGTCAGGGATTTTTGAGCTCCGGAGGTGAAAATGGTTTCTTTTCCACGCAAATCTAAAAATGGACGTCAGGATTTTATTAGGGTTTTAAATTTTCTGCTTAAAATCGTGCTTTTTGTAGTTTTCAAAAATTGAGGCCCTTTTGGTGTCTGGAGGAAATTCCTGAAGCCGGGATTAATGGATTTTTGACTCCGGAGGTGAAAATTTTTTGTCACCCAAATATACACGGACGTCAGAATGGGATTCAGGGTTCATTCTGCTTAAAAATGTTGCTTTTGTAGTCTTTAAACTGAGCCCTTTTGGTGTGTGGGGAGGAATTCCTGATGCCGGGTCGGGATTGTTTGAGCTCCAAGGGCGGAACTTTTTTTTTTTGACCCAAATGTAAAAATGGATGTCAGAATGGGATTCGGTTTAAATTTCATGCTTAAAACTGGTGGTTTTTGTAGGTTTTTAAAAATTGAGACCCTTAGGTGTCTTGGGAAGGAATTCCTGATGCCGGGGTCAGGGATTTTTGAGCTCCAGGGCGGAAATTTTTTTTTGACCCAAATGTAAAAACGGACGTCAGAATGGGATTTGGGGTTAAATTTCATGCTTAAAAATGGTGGTTTTTGTAGTTTTTAAAAATTGAGCCCTTTTGGTTTCTGGGGAAGGAAGTTCCTGATGCCGGGGTCAGGGATTTTTGAGCTCCGGGGGTGAAAATTTTTTTTTGACCCAAATGTAAAAATGGACGTCAGAATGGGATTCGGGGTTATATTTCATGCTTAAAAATGGTGCTTTTTGTAGTTTTTAAAAATTGAGCCCTTTTGGTGTCTGGGGAAGGAAATTCCTGATGCCGGGGTCAGGGATTTTTGAGCTCCGGAGGTGAAAATTTTTTTTCACCCAAATGTAAAACAGACGTCAGAATGGGATTCAGGTTTATATTTCATGCTTAAAAATGGTGCTTTTTCTAGTTTTTTAAAATTGAGCCCTTTAGGTGTCTGGGGAAGGAAATTCCTGATGCCGGGGTCCAGGATTTTTGAGCTCCGGAGGTGAAATTTTTTTTTTCACGCAAATGTAAAAACGGATGTCAGAATGGGATTCGGGGTTAAATTTCATGCTTAAAAATGGTGCTTTTTGTAGTTTTTAAAAATGGAGCCCTTTTGGTGTCTGGGGAAGGAAATTCCTGATGCCGGGGTCAGGGATTTTTGAGCTCCGGTGGTGAAAATTTTTTTTTTCACCCAAATGTAAAAACGGACGTCAGAATGGGATCTGGGGTTAAATTTCATGCTTAAAAATGGTGGGTTTTGTAGTTTTTAAAAATGGAGCCCTTTTGGTGTCTGGGGAAGGAAATTCCTGATGCCGGGGTCAGGGATTTTTGAGCTCCGGAGGTGAAAAATTTTTTTTGACCCAAATGTAAAAATGGACATCAGAATGGGATTCGGGGTTAAATTTCATGCTTATAATGGTGCTTTTGTAGTTTTTAAAAATTGAGCCCTTTAGGTGTCTGGGGAAGGAAATTCCTGATGCCGGGGTCAGGGATTTTTGAGCTCCGGAGGTGAAAATTTTTTTTTCACGCAAATATAAAAACGGACGTCGGAATGGCATTAGGGTTTAAATTTCATGCTTAAAAATCGTGCTTTTTGTAGTTTTCAAAAATTGAGCCCTTTTGGTGTCTGGGGAAGGAAATTCCTGATGCCGGGATTAGGGATTTTTGAGCTCCGGAGGTGAAAATTTTTTTATCACCCAAATATAAAAACGGACGTCAGAATGGGATTCGGGGTTAAATTTCATGCTTAAAAATGGTGCTTTTTGTAGTCTTTAAACATCGAGCCCTTTTGGTGTGTGGGGAAGGAAATTCCTGATGCCGGGGTTAGGGATTTTTGAGCTCCAGGGCGGAAATTTTTTTTTTTGACCCAAATGTAAAAACGGATGTCAGAATGGGATTCGGGTTTAAATTTCATGCTTAAAAATGGTGCTTTTTGTAGTCTTTAAACATCGAGCCCTTTTGGTGTCTGGGGAAGGAAATTCATGATGCCGGGGTCAGGGATTTTTGAGCTCCAGGGCGGAAATTTTTTTTTGACCCAAATGTAAAAACGGACGTCAGAATGGGATTTTGGGTTAAATTTCATGCTTAAAAATGGTGGTTTTTGTAGTTTTTAAAAATTGAGCCCTTTTGGTTTCTGGGGAAGGAAGTTCCTGATGCCGGGGTCAGGGATTTTTGAGCTCCGGGGGTGAAAAATTTTTTTTGACCCAAATGTAAAAATGGACGTCAGAATGGGATTCGGGGTTAAATTTCATGCTTAGAAATGGTGCTTTTTGTAGTTTTAATAAATTGAGCCCTTTTGGTGTCTGGAAAGGAAATTCCTGATGCCAGGGTAAGGGATTTTTGAGCTCCGAATTTGAAATTATTTTTTTGACCCAAATATAAAAACGGACGTCATAATGGGATTCGGGTTTAAATTTCATGCTTAAAAATGGTGCTTTTTGTAGTTTTTAAAAATTGAGCCCTTTTGGTGTCTGGGGAAGGAAATTCCTGATGCCGGGTTCAGGGATTTTTGAGCTGCAGGGCGGAAATTTTTTTTTTGACCCAAATGTAAAAACGGACGTCAGAATGGGATTTGGGGTTAAATTTCATGCTTAAAAATGGTGATTTTTGTAGTTTTTTAAAATTGAGCCCTTTTGGTGTCTGGGGAATGAAATTCCTGATGCCGGGGTCAGGGATTTTTGAGGTCCGGAGGTGAAAATTTTTTTTCACCCAAATATAAAACGGACGTCAGAATCGGATTCAGGTTTATATTTCATGCTTAAAAATGGTGCTTTTTCTAGTTTTTAAAAATTGAGCCCTTTAGATGTCTGGGGAACGAAATTCCGGATGCCGGGGTCCGGGATTTTTGAGCTCCGGAGGTGAAAATTTTTTTTTCACTCAAATATAAAAACGGACGTCAGAATGGGATTCGGGTTTAAATCTCATGCTTAAAAATCGTGCTTTTTGTAGTTTTCAAAAATTGAGCCATTTTGGTGTCTGGGGAAGGAAATTCCTGATGCCGGGATTAGGGATTTTTGAGCTCCGGAGGTGAAAATTTTTTTTTCACCCAAATATAAAAACGGACGTCAGAATGGAATTCGGGGTTAAATTTCATGCTTAAAAATGGTGCTTTTTGTAGTTTTTAAACATCGAGCCCTTTTGGTGTGTGGGGAAGGAAATTAATGATGCCGGGGTCAGGGATTTTTGAGTTCCAGAGGTGAAAATTTTTTTTTCACCCAAATATAAAAACGGACATCAGAAAGGGATTCGGGTTTAAATTTCATGCTTAAAAATGGTGCTTTTTGTAGTTTTTAAAAATTGAGCCATTTTGGTGTCTGGGGAAGGAAATTCCGGATGCTGGGGTCAGGGATTTTTGAGCTCCAGGGCGGAAATTTTTTTTTTGACCCAAATGTAAAAATGGACGTCAGAATGGGATTTGGCGTTAAATTTCATGCTTAAAAATGGTGATTTTTGTAGTTTTTAAAAATTGAGCCCTTTTGGTGTCTCGGGAATGAAATTCCTGATGCCGGGGTCAGGGATTTTTGAGCTCCGGAGGTGAACATTTTTTTTCACCCAAATGTAAAACGGACGTCAGAATGGGATTCAGTTTTATATTTCATGCTTAAAAATGGTGCTTTTTTAGTTTTTAAAAATTGAGCCCTTTAGGTGTCTGGGGAAGGAAATTCCTGATGCCGGGGTCCGGGATTTTTGAGCTCCGGAGGTGAAAAAATTTTTTTGACCCAAATGTACAAATGGACGTCAGAATGGGATTCGGGGTTAAATTTCATGCTTAAAAATGGTGCTTTTTGTAGTTTTTAAAAATTGAGCCCTTTATGTGTCTGGGGAGGAAGTCCTGAGCCTGGGGTCAGGATTTTTTTGAGCTCGGAGGGGGAAAAATTTTTTTTGACCCAAAGTTATCAATGGGACGCAGAATGGGATTCGGGTTAAATTTTCATGTCTTAAAAATGGTGCTTTTTGTAGTTTTTAAAAATTGAGCCCTTTAGGTGTCTGGGGAAGGAAATTCCTGATGCCGGGGTCAGGGATTTTTGAGCTCCGAGGGTGAAAATTTTTTTTTGACCCAAATGTAAAAATGGTCGTCAGAATGGGATTCGGGGTTAAATTTCATGCTTAAAAATTGTACTTTTTGTAGTTTTAATAAATTGAGCCATTTAGGTTTCTGGGGAAGGAAATACCTGATGCCGGGGTCCGGGATTTTTGAGCTCCGGAGGTGAAAACTTTTTTTTCACCCAAATATAAAAACGGACATCATAATGGGATTCGGGTTTAAATTTCATGCTTAAAAATGGTGCTTTTTGTAGTTTTTAAAAATTGAGCCATTTTGGTGTCTGGGGAAGGAAATTCCTGATGCCGGGGTCAGGGATTTTTGAGCTCAAGGCCGGTAATTTTTTTTCTGACCCAAATGTAAAAACGGACGTCAGAATGGGATTTGGGGTTAAATTTCATGCTTAAAAATGGTGATTTTTGTAGTTTTTAAAATTTGAGCCCTTTTGGTGTCTGGGGAATGAAATTCCTGATGCCGGGATCAGGGATTTTTGAGCTCCGGAGGTGAAAATTTTTTTTCACCCAAATGTAAAACGGACGTCAGAATGGGATTCAGGTTTATATTTCATGCTTAAAAATGGTGCTTTTTTTAATTTTTAAAAATTGAGCCCTTTAGGTGTCTGGGGAAGGAAATTCCTGATGCCGGGGTCCGGGATTTTTGAGCTCCGGAGGTGAAAACTTTTTTTTGACCCAAATGTACAAATGGACGTCAGAATGGGATTCGGGGTTAAATTTCATGCTTAAAAATGGTGCTTTTTGTAGTTTTTAAAAATTGAGCCCTTTTGGTGTCTGGGGAAGGAAATTCCTGATGCCGGGGTCAGGGATTTTTGAGCTCGGAGGTGAAAATTTTTTTTTCACCCAAATATAAAAACCGACGTCAGAATGGGATTCGGGGTTAAATTTCATGCTTAAAAATGGTGGGTTTTGTAGTTTTTAAAAATGGAGCCCTTTTGGTGTCTGGGGAAGGAAATTCCTGATGCCGGGGTCAGGGATTTTTGAGCTCCGGAGGTGAAAATTTTTTTTTGACCCAAATGTAAAAATGGTCGTCAGAATGGGATTCGGGGTTAAATTTCATGCTTAAAAATGGTACTTTTTGGTAGTTTTAATCAATTGAGCCGTTTTGGTGTCCGGGGAAGGAAATTCCTGATGCCGGGGTCAGCGATTTTTGTGCTCAGGAGGTGAAAATTGTTTTTTGACCCAAATGTGAAAATGGACCTCGGAATGGGATTCGGGGTTAAATTTCAGGCTTAAAAATGGTGTTTTTTCTAGTTTTTAAAAATTGAGCGGTTTTGGTGTCCGGGGAAGGAATTCCTGATGCCGGGGTCAGGGATTTTTGTGCTCAGGAGTGAGGTAAATTTTTTTTTTTCACCCAAATATAAAAACCAGACCTTCAGAATGGGATTCGGGGTTAAATTTCATGCTAAAAATGGTGCTTTTTGTAGTTTTTAAAAATTGAGCCCTTTTGTGGTGACTGGGGAAGGAAATCCTGATGCCGGGGTCAGGGATTTTTGTGCTCCGGAGGTGAAATTTTTTTTTCAACCAAATGTATAAACGGACGTCAGATTGGGATTTGGGGTTAATTTTCATGCATAAAAATGGTGCTTTTTCTAGTTTTTAAAAATTGAGCCATTTTGGTGTCCAGGGAAGGAAATTCCTGATGCCGGGGTCAGGGATTTTTGTGCTCCGGAGGTGGAATTTTTTTTTTCAACCAAATGTATAAACGGACGTCAGATTGGGATTCGGGGTTAAATTTCATGCATAAAAATGGTGCTTTTTGTAGTTTTTAAAATTGACCCTTTTGGTGTCCGGGGAAGGAAATTCCTGATGCCCGGGTCAGGGATTTTTGAGCTCCGGAGGTGAAAATTTTTTTTTGACCCAAATGTAAAAACAGACGTCAGAATGGGATTCGGGGTTAAATTTCATGCTTAAAAATGGTGCTTTTTGTAGTTTTTAAAAATTGAGCCCTTTTGGTGACTGGGGAAGGAAATTCCTGATGCCGGGTTCAGGGATTTTTGAGCTCCGGAGGTGAAAATTTGTTTTCACCCAAATGTAAAAACGGATGTCAGAATGGGATTTGGGGTTAAATTTCATGCTTAAAAATGGTGCTTTTTGTAGTTCTCAAAACTTGAGCCCTTTTGGTGTCTGGGGAAGGAAATTCCTGATGCCGGGGTCAGGGATTTTTGAGCTCCGGAGGTGAAAACTTTTTTTTGACCCAAATATAAAAATGGACGTCATAATGGGATTCGGGTTTAAATTTCATGCTTAAAAATGGTGCTTTTTGTAGTTTTTAAAAATTGAGCCATTTTGGTGTCTGGGGAAGGAAATTCCTGATGCCGGGATTAGGGATTTTTGAGCTCCGGAGATGAAAATTTTTTTTTCACCCAAATGTAAAACGGACGTCAGAATGGGATTCGGGTTTAAATTTCATGCTTAAAAATGGTGCTTTTTGTAGTTTTTAAAAATTGAGCCATTTTGGTGTCTGGGGAAGGAAATTCCTGATGCCGGGGTCAGGGATTTTTGAGCTCCAGGGCGGAAATTTTTTTTTTTGACCCAAATGTAAAAACGGACGTCAGAAGGGGATTTGGGGTTAAATTTCATGCTTAAATATGGTGGTTTTTGTAGTTTTTAAAAATTGAGCCCTTTTGGTGTCTGGGGAATGAAATTCCTGATGCCGGGGTCAGGGATTTTTGAGCTCCGGGGGTGAAATTTTTTTTTTGACCCAAATGTAAAAATGGTCGTCAGAATGGGATTCGGGGTTAAATTTCATGCTTAAAAATGGTGCTTTTTGTAGTTTTTAAAAATTGAGCCCTTTTGGTGTCTGGGGAAGGAAATTCCTGATGCCGGGGTCAGGGATTTTTGAGCTCGGAGGTGAAAATTTTTTTTTCACCCAAATATAAAAACCGACGTCAGAATGGGATTCGGGGTTAAATTTCATGCTTAAAAATGGTGGGTTTTGTAGTTTTTAAAAATGGAGCCCTTTTGGTGTCTGGGGAAGGAAATTCCTGATGCCGGGGTCAGGGATTTTTGAGCTCCGGAGGTGAAAATTTTTTTTTGACCCAAATGTAAAAATGGTCGTCAGAATGGGATTCGGGGTTAAATTTCATGCTTAAAAATGGTACTTTTTGT
>NW_024099013.1:0-14799 GCF_016545835.1 Crotalus tigris
GTGTCTGACCCATCGCGACCGCGTGGACCATGTTCCTCCAGGTCTTCCTGTCCTCTACCATCTTCTGGAGTCCATTTAAGTTCACACCTACTGCTTCAGTGACTCCATCCAACCACCTCATTCTCTGTCGTCCCCTTCTTCTATTGCCCTCAATCTTTCCAAGCATTAGGCGCTTCTCCAGTGAGTCCTTCCTTCTCATTAAAGTATTTGAGTTTCAACTTCAGGATCTGGCCTTCTAAAGAGCAGTCGGGGTTGATCTCTTCTAGGACTGACCGGTTTGGACGCCTTGCAGTCCAAGGGACTCGCAAGAGTCTTCTCCAACACCATAGTTCGAAGGCCACAATTCTTTGGCGCTCAGCCTTTCTTATGGTTCAACTTTCACGGCCATACATTGCAACTGGGCAGACCATGGCCTGGACTATACGCACTTTTCTTGGCAGGGTGAGGTCTCTGCTTTTTAGTACGCTGTCTAGATTTGCCATAGCTTTCCTTCCCAGGAGCAAGCGTCTTTTAATTTCTTGGCTGCAGTCCCCATCTGAGGTGATCTTGGAGCACAGAAAAATAAAATCTGTCACCACCTCCATTTCTTCCCCATCTCTTTGCCAGGAATTGAGTGGGCCGGATGCCATGATTTTGGTTTTCTTAATGTTGAGTTTCAAGCCAACTTTTGCACTCTCTTTCTTCACCCGCATCAAGAGGCTCCTTAGTTCCTCCTCGCTGTGTGCCCTTAGAGTGGTATCATCTGCCTATCTTAGGTTGTTGATAGTTCTCCCGGCAATCTGAATTCCAACTTTTGTTTCATCTAGCCCTGCCTTTCTCATGATGTGCTCTGCATATAAGTTAAATAGGCAGGGCGACAGTATACAGCCTTGCCGGACTCCTTTTCCAATTTTGAACCCATCAGTGGTTCCGTGTCCAGTTTTCACTGTTGCTTCTTCACCCGCATATAGGTTTCTCAAGAGACAAATAAGATGGTCTGGTATTCCCATCTCTTTAAGAACTTGCACAATCCACACAATGAAAGGCTTTAGCATAGTCAATGAAGCAGAAGTAGATGTTTTTCTGGAACTCCCTAGCTTTCTCCATGATCCAGTCGTATCGCGCTTCCCTGTGTTACACCTTAAGAGGTTGCTCCTAAAAGTGCACCCCGCTCGCCCCCTTCAAGCAAACCCAGATGTTTTTATTCAAGAATAGTTTTGTTTGTCCTGCCCTGCTATTTCTTTAAGGAGATCGTACGTATGTAGGTTTGTATTTGGGCTTGGTGTTTCTAAACTATATTTCTTAGAGATAACTATGTATTAATATAAGCGCAATATCAAATATCTATTTGAAATATTGTGTATTTTTATTACGAAACGATCAATATAAAAATAAATGTAGTTTATTTTGAAGAAGTATATAACCTATCGTTCCCTTATAGGTTTATCATTTAAAGGATGGATAAAAGGGGTGAGACGTGCGAAGTTGCAACTAATGGCATTTATTAATTTGTTCGCCGTCCATCTAACTTTGTAGGCCTTCGTCTATTACTAAGGTGTTAATACCGTTAATAAAGATAGAGAATACGGTCATTTTAAAATGCCATTAAAAAGGTTTATTTCTTTGGGTGGCCGCAACACCCATTTTTGACCCCAGGAGGGCACAGTTTTCTGTCCCATAGCTTTGGCTTGGAGTCCATCCTAGGCCTTTTTAATGGCCTCCATCCTATAGCTAAGGCAGGGGTAAGGCAACCTTGGATCTTTGATGACTGGTGGACTTCAACTCCCAGAATTCCTGAGCCAGCCCTGCTAAGGGACGGAAAACTGGGGGGAAAACTGGGCCGCTTCCCTCGGCCTTCTGCGCGTGTCCGCCGGCTGGTTCTTGACGAGTAATCTGCGAGAGGCCCTCTCTGGACGGCGGGCTCCCTGTCCGTCGGTATCGGCCGTCCCCCAGGTGCTGCGGTAAAAGGACCTTTCCATCATGTCCGACTTCCGGTCCTTCGTTCTTAATCTTTCCCCCTACTTCCTTTCGGGTAGACCTCCTCAGCATGTCCGACTTCCTGTCCGCGCAAATTCGCCGTCCTCCAGGGTCTTTGAATTGCGACCTTCCCAACATGGCCGACTTCCGGTCCGTTCTTCTTAATCGTTCTTCCACTTCCTTTTTTTCGGGGACCTTCTGGGCAGGGCGGACTCCACGTCCGATCAACGAGGTAAGCCTTGAAAACCCCATTCAAAAGGCTTATTTCCCTTGGCGGCCGCAATACCCGTCCCAGAGCATTTACCATCGAGGCCACCTTAGGCCTTTTCCACGGCCTCAATGCCGCTATCGCTAAGGGAGGGAAAACAGTGCCCTCCCGTGGCCAAGCCGGGTATAGCAGCCACCAAAAGAAATAAACCTTTGAAAATGGCAAAAGGGCCTCCCGTCGCCCTATTAATATTAATAAGAGGCTACTAATAAAGACGGGGGGACAATAAATAGCCTTAAAATCCCATTTAAAAGCTTTATTTTTTTCGGCGACCGCAGTACCCGTTTTTGACCACAGGAGGGCACACTTTTCCGTCCCGTAGAATGACCATCGACGACGACCACGACGTTCCCAGTACGGCCGAGTTCCTGTCCATCCGCCGAGGCCGTCCCCAACTTCCTGTCCGTTCCCTGCTTTTTCCCGTGCTCTTTTCTGAACTACGTTGACGGAGCGCACGTCTACCGGCGAGGCCTCAGGAAGGAAAAAAGGAAGCCTGCTACTGCCTCAGGTGAGCCGAGCCATCCCCGCATTTCCTGATTCCCGAAAGATACCGGCTTTCTCTGTTACCTAGTTAGCGGGGGATCCCCACCTTCCCCCTCCCCCGCCTCCTCCCCGGCCACTCGTTTGGTCCTCTCCCCTAAGATGTCCGCCTGGCCGTTCCTGGCCTTTCGCCGCCGGTGTCTGTAAAAATGCGACCGAGAACCGGTGGCGGCGGCGGCGCCGCAGGTTGCGAGACCTGGTTTCTTTGCGCTCTTTCCCTTTCAGCTATAGGGGCTAAATTGGGAACGTAGAGACGAAGTTAGCTTGTTTTAACAACACACTTCGGGGTGGTTTATGCGAGCTCAGCCGCGGCTTCTTTTTAGCTCCTTTTTAGAGGCGGGGCCGGCGGGACACGCTCCAGGCTTTTGGCCTCCAGGTCTGGAAGGGGGTTCCGACCCGTCTCGGGGGTCTCCTCGAAGGCTGCCAAGCAAGGCAGCCGTTGAATGGTGTTGTCCGAGCGCCCGAGTCCCGGATGTAGAAGAACCAGTCGTATCGCGCTTCCCTGTGTTACATCTTAAAGAGGTTGCTCCTCCAAAAAGTGCACCCCGCTCGCCCCCTTCAAGCAAATCCAGGTATTTTTATTCAAGAATAGTTTTGTTTGTCCTGCCCTGCTATTTCTTTAAGGAGATCGTACGTATGTAGGTTTGTATTTAGGTTTGATGTTTCTAAACTATATTTCTTAGAGATCCCTCTGTATTAATATAGGCGCAATATCACATCTCTATTTGAAATTGTGTGCATTTTTATTAAGAAACGATCAATATAAAAATAAATGCAGTTTATTTTGAAACTGTGTATAACCTATCGTTCCCTTATAGGTTTATCATTTAAAGGATGGATAAAAGGGATGAGACGTGAGAAGTCGCAACTAATGAATGGCTTTTATTATTTTGTTCGCCGTCCATCTAACTTTGTAGACCTTTGTCCAAAACAAGTCAGGGTTAGGAAGGGTAGGAGATTTCTTCCTTTCCTCTCCAGGTTGCCGTAAACAGCCCACCCACCGCCCAGAGGTAAGAGAAAGGTAAAGCAGGTCTCTCTGGGGGAAGCAGGAGACCCGGGTCTTTGCAGAGACTTGCAATTTTGCTAACTTCCCCCAGTCACAGCTGCATCGACTGATGTAGCGGCCAGGAGGAAGGGTGGGGAGGAAGGGTGGGGACGCCTGCCGGATGAAAGCTTAAGCCTTTTTGGAAAAGGCAGTGGAGAAAGGAGGTCACGCTTCCTCTGCCAAATGGGTGACCCCCCCCTTTCTGTGGCTGTTAAGAAGGAACTGGGGGAAAACAGATAAGTTGTTCTTGAGGATTTCCCCCCCCCCCCTTTTTTGCCAGCTTCAGTGAGATTAAGGCTTTTCCTTTTAAAAAGACGGGGATGGAACTGGAGGAAGGTTGGGAGCCCAGTAAAAACCGCAAGAGGCAGTGGGAAACACGGTGGGAGGTTGCGATTACCCCCGCTCCTCTAAATTTTGCAGTTTTGGTGGGAAATAGCAGGAGGTAGGATTCCTCTCTTAGGAAAGCTCAGGTCTTTCAGATACCTTGCTGGTCCCCACACACCCCATTTAATCCATTTTCTTGCTGCAGAGAGAGATTCTGTTAAGTTCTAGCTGGAACTCCACGTCTCTTATTCTGTTGGTAGCTGCTTTGCTTAGGTTGGGTGTAGCCTAGGGATATTTAAAAACAGTGAGGAAAGTCCACAGGAGGCCCCCTTATGCTCCCATCGCCTTTTTCCTGGGAGAGGGGAAGTTATTTATTGAGACTAAAGCGGTCAAGCCCTCTGGGAAGAATTGAGTCCTACGGTTAAAGAAGGAATAGCAGTCACAAAAGGAAATAAATCCTTTTAATATGATTTTAAGATTATTATTATTGATCTATTGAAGTTATTGAATGGTATTAAGGGTCAAAAAACAGTGCCATCCTGTGATTGAAGCAGGTAGAGGAGCCATTAAAAAACTTTTCAATAGAGGAGAATAAATAAAGGTCAAAAGTGAAAATATGTCTATAATAATGTATAATAATATGAATTATTCTTAGTAAGAAGTAGAACATGTAGGAAGAAAAATGTAAATAAGAAATAATGGGGCTATAAGGACAAATATTCTAAAGAAGAATAAGGGGGAAATGTAAATATTAGATTACCGTTACGTAATTGCTGTAAAAAAAAGGAGTATATATTGTATGTGTATGTGTGTTATATTTTGCTTTGTTCTGTTTTGTTGGTTAAAAATAAAAATTAAAAAAAAAACTTTTCAATGGCATTTTAAGGTTATTCTTTATTATTAAAACCTTATTAATATTAATAGGGCATCACAGTCCTCCTTAACTAGATTTAAGGCTTTTGAAGCAGATTTCTTCTTCCGCGCCTGCGTTGCAGCAAACGGGCCTCCCCTGGCCCTATTAATAATAAGGTGTTAATACTGTTAATAAAGATAGAGAATTTAAAATGCCATTAAAAAGGTTTATTTCTTTTGGTGGCCACAATACCCATTTTTGACCAGAAGAGGGCACACTTTCCCGTCTCATAGCTTTAGCTTGGAGTCCATGGTAGGCTTTTTTTAATGGCCTCCATCCTATAGCCAAGGGACAGAAAACTCTGTCAAATCAGATACTGCAGCCACAAAAATAAATAAACCTATTTAATGGCGTTTTAAGATGATGATTATTCTTTATTATTAAAACCTTATTAATATTAATAAGCCACGATAGGCTCATTCCCATCCCCTACTACACTTGACTTGCAATCACGGTCTACAGGCCATGTGGCAAAGTACCACAAGTGGTACACATACCACTGGTTGAAAAGCCCTGCTCTATAATTATTAATATCAAGGCTTCTAATAATACAGATGCAAAAGAATAACCTCAAAATCCCGACTGTTCTGTTCCCTGAACCTGTCTTGCCCTCTCCGGCTGTAAAACGGGGCCCGGGGGCCATTTTACAAATGCAGATGGGGCAACTAAGCCTGAGAAAGAATCCCTGAAATTTATGTTTCCAACATATGAACTGTATCTCTATGTTCCCAATTTGGCCTCTTGTTTTTCTCCCTCTGAAGTGGAAAGGGCACAAAGAGACCCAGCCTCCTAGTCTCTCGTACCGGCATCCAGCCGCCTGCTTAGGGACAGGAAGTCGGCCATGCCGAGAAGGTCGTTCTGAATGGAAGTGGAAGGACGGCCACAGAAACGGACAGGAAGTTGGCCATCCCGGGGAGGTCGGTGTGTAAGACAGTGGAGGACTACTGCGCATGTGTGACTGGAAGTTGGCAGGTAAGGTTGATTTCCTTGTGTGGCTGCTATTCCTGCCTAAGGCTGCGTTCTGATGACTTTGCCCCTAAAATAACAACATAGTCTTTCATATCTTGGGAAAGCCTGACTTTTTTGCCCTCTTTTGGGCAAGGAAAGAGTAGGGCCTCAGGTTTTTAAGAAGAGACTTGACAACCATGTGTCTGAAGTGGTACTATAGGCTTTCCTGCTGGACTACAAGACCTTCCAACTCTATTGTTGTTATTGTTGATCTCCCAAAGCAATTGCTCACTGTATTTTCTTCCACTGTTTAGAAGGAAAAACATAACAGAAAGGAGAAATTATTCTCCTTTTAGCCGTTGTTTTGTGGTTAATTCAGGGTTCGGGGGAAATTTGACCGGCTCCTCTGGTTCAAGCCTGTGCTCCAGCTCAAAATATGGAGTTGTGTTGTTTTGAGGAGGCTGTGCCAATAGCAACTGGGAGGTCTTGTGGCAGGATTTGATTCTCTTCACCCCAAGACCAGCTGGTAAAAGCAGGAAAGTTTGCCTTCTCATGGACACCTTCCATCGTAAACCGATCAAGAATTCTGGTGATTTGTTATGATTCCTACAACTCAGTGCTTTTTTCTTAGGCCCTAGGAGTAGATAACCCAAAACACTCAAAGAGCCACTTGGACCCATTTACAACCGAAAACATCTTTTATGACTCATGGACTTCTACTCCCAGAATTCCTGAGTCAGCATAGCTGGGCTAGCTAGCTCTCTCCTGCCCTTCCTGCTTCCTGCAGAGACGCAGCAAAAGGAGGAGTGCCATCCAGTAAGCTTTTTAGCTCTCTTTTTTTCACACACACACAGAGAGAGAGAGAGAGACAGAGAGAGAGAGAGAGAGAGAGAGAGAGAGAGAGAGAGAGAGAGAGAGAGAGAGAGAGAGAGAGAGGAGGGGGGAAGCACAAGTGCCCCTCTCTCTCTGTCTGCAAATGGCAGAGGAGGCTGGGAGCCGCAGGGGAAGGCTCAAAGAGCCATATGCGGCTCCAGAGCCGCAGGTTGCTGACTCCTAGGGGCACTCAGAGTACACCTTTGATAAAGGAATATACATAATAAGCAAACACGTATAAAACTGAGTTTAGTCAAAGCAGCAAAGTCTGCCCTCGTGTGGCCAGTGTGTGCTGTAACGTTTAGCAAAGAAGCCCTGAAGTGGCTTATTTTTATTCTTTCATTTCCTTCCGTTGATGGAAGCTCAAAGCAGCCACAGAAGAGGCTGCTGGGAATACAAAAGATAATTGCAGAAGCTAAAATTTCATTTCTAATAGGGCACTGAGGAGGGCAAAACAGGGAATGCTGCCCTCCTGTAGCCAGGTAAGTCCATGGCATTTTTTTCCCCAAGGTACAGCAGAAAAGGTTACTGGATAGATTAAATATAGATTGGGTGTCAAACTCAATTTCACTGAGGGCCGCATCAGCATTGCAGTTGCTCGGGGGGGGGGGCTGGGTGGGTGTGGCCAGAGTGGGTGTGGCCTACTGGGTGGGTGTGCATGGGGTGGGTGTGGCCTACTGGGTGGGCGTGCCCAATTCTACACCAGTCGCGTCAAGGGTGCCTGTGGGGGTCTGGGCAGGAATGAGACAGATCTGAGGGTCTCTGGCAGAAGGGGGTGGGACGGGGGGCAAGTGCCAAGGCATGGTCCACTGGGGCAAGTACCAAGATGGCCACCACAAAATTGTACATTGGCTCCCAGCCGGCTGGGGCCAAGACAGCGGGCTCCCTCACTGTTTCCAGGATGGCTTCGTGGGCCACATGAAACCACTTGGCGGGCCGCATCCGGCCCCCGGGCATTGTGTTTGACATGTCTGATATAGATGATTAATAGGTGAGATAGATAATAGATGAGAGAGGGAGAGAGAGAAATCTAAAACATTTGTTATATAAAGCACAAAAAACTTAATTGGAAGTTTATTTTGGTAGAACCCCCAAATCCTTACAAAAGATGATCCTCGGTGATTTCGGCACAGGGCAGGAGCACAAGGTGCCTAACAGGTCCAAGCTCCTGACCGCAGGATCCCAAATATATTCATATTCATATTAGTAAAGTTGGAAGGGACCTTGGAGATCATCTAGTCCAACCCCCTGCTCGGGCAGGAAACCCTACACCATTTTGGACAAGTGGCTGTCCAGTCTCTTCTTAAAAACTTCCAGTGTTGGAGCATTTACTGCTTCTGGAGGCAAGCTGTTCCACTGATTAATTGTTCTCACTGTCAGGAAGTTTCTCCTTAGTTCTAGGTTGCTTCTCTCCTTGATGAGTTTCCACCCGTTGCTTATTGTCCTGCCTTCAGGTGCTTTGGAAAATAGCTTAATTCCCTCTTCTTTATGGCAGCCCCTGAGATATTGGAATACTGCTATCATGTCCCCCCTTGTCCTTCTCTTCGTTAAACTAGACATACCCAATTCTAGCAACCGTTCCTTATATGTTTTAGCCTCCAGTCCCCTAATCATCTTTGTTGCTCTTCTCTGTACTCTTTCTAGAGTCTCAACATCTTTTTTGCATCGTGGTGACCAAAACTGATGCAGTATTCCAAGTGTGGCCTTACCAAGGCATTATAAAGTGGTATTAATACTTCACGTGAGATTGATTCTATCCGCTGTTATGCAAAGCCTAGCACTGTGTTGGCCTTTTTGGCAGCTGCAGCACACTGCTGGCTCATATTTAAATGATTGTACACTAGGACTCCGAGATCCCTCTCACAGTTACTACTATTGAGCAAGGTACCCCCTATACTATACCTGCACATTTGTTTTTTCTTGCCTAAATGTAGAACCTTACTTTTTTCACCAGTGAATTTCATTTTGTTAGATAGCGCCCAGTGTTCAAGTCTGTCCAGATCCTCCTGTATCCTCAGCCTGTCTTCTGGAGTGTTGGCTATTCCTGCCAGCTTGGTGTCGTCTGCAAATTTGATGATTTCCCCATCTATCCCTTCATCCAAATCGTTGATGAAGATGTTGAAGAGTACTGGGCCCAGAACAGAGCCCTGGGGCCCCCCACTACACACTTCCCTCCATATAGATGCAGTTCCATTGAGGACCACTCGCTGAGTACGGCCGGTCAGCCAGCTACGGATCCATCTGGTGGTGGTTCTGTCTACCCCACATTTTTCTATCTTGTCAAGTAGTAGGTTGTGATCTACTTTATCAAATGCCTTACTGAAGTCCGAGTAAATTATGTCCACAGCATTCCTCTGATCCACTAATTTTGTCACTTGGTCAAAGAATGCAATAAGATTTGTCTGGCATGATCTATTTTTGACAAACCCATGTTGGCTTTTAGTAATGACTTTGTTTGCCTCTAGGTGTTCGTTGATTCGTTGTTTGATTATCTTTTCCATGATCTTCCCAGGTATTGAGGTCAGGCTGATAGGTCTGTAATTTCCTGGATCCATTTTTTTTCCTGTTTTGAGGATGGGAACTACATCAGCTCTTTTCCAGTCCTCTGGTAGTTCCCCTGTGTTCCAGGATCTTTGAAAAATATAGTTCAGTGGCTCCGATATCACATCTGCCAGTTCCTTGAGAACTCTGGGATGTAATCCATCTGGTCCTGGCGATTTGAACTCATCTAGTCTGGACAGGTGCTCACTAACCATTTTCTTGCCTATCTTAATTTGTGTTTCTGTTTTGTTTTTTATGGCACTATTTTTGATAGGTTGGTCTGTTTTTTCCCTTTGTGTAAAGACAGATGCAAAAAATGAGTTAAATAGTTCTGCTTTCTCCCTGTTGCTTGTCACCTTCTTGCCACTTCCACCCACTAATGGACCAATCATTTCCTTCACTTTTTTCTTGTTTTTTACATTTTGAAAGAAGCTTTTTTTGTTATTTTTGACTTTGGTCGCAAGCCTTAGTTCATTTTGAGCCTTGGCTTTCTTCACTTCATCTTTGCAGGCTCGGGCTATTTGCTGATATTCTGACTTAGTTATGTTCCTCTCTTTCCACTTTCTATACTTGTCCTTTTTATCTTTCAATTTGTCAGAGAGTTCTTTATGCAGCCATGCTGGTTTCTTTTGGGAGCTGTTGTTTTTCCTCTTTGTTGGTATTGTGCTAGACTGTGCTTTTATTATCTCATTTTTCAAAATTTCCCAAGCTTCTTGAGTTGTTTTCCCCTTGAGGATTCTCATCCATGGACTCCTTCCCAAGCCCTCTCTAAGTTTTATTGAAATTAGCTCTCTATGAGTCCAAGACCAGTTTGACTGTGTTTCTATTTCTTGTGCTTCTATAATGTTAATTTCTAAATATATGTTGAATTCTAATATTGCATGATCATTCCTCCCATGGTTCCCTATGCTTCAACACCGTTCTATCATTTCATCTCTGTTAGTGAGAATTAGATCCAAAATGGCTAATCCCCTATTTCCCTTCTCTACTTTTTGGGAGACAAAGTTGTCTGCTAGGTTTATCAGGAATCTGTTTGATCTTCCACTTGGTGCAGAGTTTGTCTCCCAGTTGATGTCAGGGAAGTTAAAGTCCCCCATTACTATTGTGATGTGCTTCCTACATACTTAGTTAGCTGACTAGCAAAAAGTTCATCTATTTCCTCTGTTTGGTTGGGTGGCCTGTAGTATACACCTATGGCAATGTCATTTCCCCCCCCCCCTTTTATATTGACCCAAATGCATTCAAGACAGTTTTTATCATTGTTGTGCTCTATTTCTGTGGAGATGTAGTTATTTCTTATATAGAGAGCAACTCCACCTCCTCTTTTATTTGGTCTGTTTCTTTTAAATAATTTAAATCCCTCTAGCTGTGTGTTCCATGTGTGGGTTTCATCCCACAATGTTTCCGTAATGGCAACAATATCGTATCTGCCCTCATTAACCTGAATTTCTAGTTCACCCTGTTTGCTGTTCATACTCTGTGCATTGGTGTATAAACCTTTGAGTCCTTTGTGGGTGGCCCTGTGTTTCCTTTCTACATAACCTGTGTGGTGCCTGAGTTCCCCTATTGTCTTACCACCTATTTGGTTAGTGCACTTTATGTGGCACTCGCTATTAGAGGCTTCATTTTGCTTGATAGCAAGATTGATATTCTTGTCCACACACACATCTATGCTACATGCACTGATAGCCCTATAGTTTTTAAATTGCCAGGGACAGGGTTGTTCCGTATCAATTAACTCCCTGTCCCCGCTGTTTAGTTTAAATTTCCCTCCAGAAAATCTGTGAATTTATAGCCGAGTAACTCAGTCCCTTTTTTGGATGGATGCAAACCATCTCTTTTGTACATCTTTTGATTGGACCAGCTACTGACATCGTGACTAATATATCCAAAGCCTTCCCCTTTACACCATTCCTTTAGCCACATATTGAATTGTGCTATGCGCTGGCCTTTTCCGTTTTGCTCCTTATACACTGGTAATACCTCTGAGAAAGTAAGCCTACAGCCTATTCTGCTAAGTTCCTTCCCCAAGCTCTGGAAATCATTCTGCACAGAGAGTACATCTTTTTGGGACAGATCATTAGTGCCAAGGTGTACAATAGCCTCCACATCACAGTCCTTGCGGCCATTCTTGATTATTTTAGAAATACGCTTCTTGTCCCTACTGGCAGTAGCACCTGGAAGACACCTGACCTCTTTCAAAGCCTCTGTGTCCTTCCCTAAATTTACATACCTTATAATTGAATCACCTACCAGAAGGTAGCTTCTCTTTTTGGGAGCCTTTCTATTCTTGCATGACTGATGTGCAATACCTGATTCACACTTCTCCCTGTCAAAATCTAGTTCTTCATCTCAGACCACAATCCCCTGCTTATTTGAGTTATCTTCACAAATACCTTTACCTGTCTCCTTAATGTCCCTATTAAGGTCAGCAAGGGCACTGTAACTGTTGTGCAGGGACATAGCGAAAGCTTGGTGTTTATGGTTCACAGCTCTCACCCTGCCAGAACCCACGGTTGTCCACACTGCCCTTCTCCTGCAGGATCTTTGTGGTAAAGGGGGCTGATAGCACGGAGGCTTACTAGAGTAGAGGGGCTGAACTGGACGCCTAATTTCTGCCCGAAGAGCACGGATTACAGACCCTAGGTAAATGATCTGTCCTTGTAGGCTAGTGATTTGTTTACAGATAGGACAGTTTCCAAGTTTGAAAAGGGTACTGCGAAAGACAGCTGCAAAGCAAGTGTTGAACTGAACTAAGCCAGACATCTTAGATACAAGGGATGTCACACACACTTGCCCTGAATGTACTGCTACTGTTTGTGATTTTTAGTTATATAATTATATAATTCGCGCACCATTAGGCGCGCGGGCCGCTACTTTCCTGGTGGATTCTCCCAAAACTTACAGATTAAGCAGCAGCTGAGGCACTGCAGCACGTTCCAGCAGCCCGACCGGAATTGAAATGGGGTTTAAATAGAGTATAATACACTATAAGTATAATGTATTATACTCTATTTAAACCCCATTTCAATTCCGGTCGGGCTGCTGGAACGTATAGTGAAGGAAGACTCAAAAAATACTTTATTGTTCTGCATCATATCTTCCAAGCGTTACCCAGTTGCAACAGTTTGTACAACAATTCAAAACATAATACAGTCTTACAGATAAAATACATAAAAGCATAATCCAATATTTTAAGGATAAAAAGTCACACAAAAATTACAAAAGCAATGATAAAATACCATGGGTTAAATAGTTCACTAATTTAAAATGACATTTTTGACAAAAGGTGAGGTGTAAAAGGAACCATAGTTGTCATCAAAAGATTTTTCTCAGAAGAAAGAAAACACAACTTCAGTGTTCAAATACATAAATATCACAACAGGTATCTCTTTGTGAAGAGATGGTGATAAGAAAGAATACATAAAAACAGGTAAAAGATAAAACTTGTCTACCATAAGCATCACAACTACTTAACAACAGTAAATCAGGAGTAAAACTCAGTTGTATTACAAAAAAAAAATGTCAAACAGAAATTTCAGGAACAAAAAGACAAATGTGTGTGACAAAAGAAATCAAAATTCTTGAGGTGACCGCCATACTGTGTGTCATGTTTAATATTTATCAGTCAAAACATAACTTACACATTTTAAACAACAGCCGTGGATAAAATTATTCCAAATAGAAATCTTTTATCAATCACTGGCCACACCAGACATTAACAAGAGCGGTTGAGGTTTTCTGTCTGGTTCTAAGAACCATGGCTGTGGCTAAATTTATGCCAGGCAGAAAACTATAAAATCTATTATCAATCACCGGCACACCCAGCGTTAAAAAGGGCCATTGAGATGCTTTCTGGTTCTAAGAACGACCATCGTGCCTAAATTAAGCCAGGCAAGAAATCTACTCAGGGTTTCAATGGCCCCATCTAGAATTTAAAAGGGTCACACAGATTTATTTTCCCAGTTCAAGGACATAATGTTTCACTCTAGCAAAAAACTAGTTATTAATTTGTAGAGATGGCAATACCTCTTATTAAAGTGTGTCACCAGGTTTACTTTTGGTTGCAAGAGATCTGGCTGCAGCTGACATTATTTCTCAGGGTATGAAGTTGGGAGGGAAGCGATTCAAAAGGATTCCCTTCCAGTTTGAGACTCAGCTAGGGCACCGGAGGAGGCTTGTAGTTGAGTGCTGTTGACTCCTCCAGTGTGACTCGCCCTGGCTGCTCACTCAGGTACTGAAAGGGTCTCCCTCCCAGGGTGGGTCTCACAGAGTGTGTGCTCAGAGGCTGGACGAGCCTGGGAGCGTCTGGCTGCCTATTCATTCAGTGTGAGTTTCACAGAATAGTAACTCAGGGGCAGGAAGACCCCTGTCAGGAGTGCCTTGGCATCACCTCTGAGTCAGGATGGCCTCAGCAGCAGTGCAGCCTTTTGCCCAAGAAATGCAGCCCATCAACTCACCCGTGCCCATTTACAGCCAGCTTTCCTCCTCCGCTGCCCTCCCGCAGCCATTCTCCACGGCCAGTGGGCCCTTGGCCCTCTGCCTGTCGCCCTTCGGCCCGGCCAATTCACCCAGATACCGTTTGTCTTGGGTCTTTGTCTGTACAGGACAAATAGCCCACAGCCAGCTGGGTGGCAGGCAGGAGCCATGGTGCTGCGGGGGCAGCGTGCAATGAGCAAGCCCAGGGGCTGGGGAGGGCAGTTGTGATGCAAGATTTTTTAAAGTGCTGTGGCTGCTCTGCATGTTTTGGGGCCTTGCAGCTCTGACCCCAGAATCGGAAGGAAGGGGACTGGCAGCAGAAGTAGCAACCACCGGGGCCACTGGGGGGAGCAGTCAGACAAGAGTGTGTTGGGGAACGAGGGAGGGAGGGAGGGGCACCTCAAGGGGGCTTCACAAAGACAGCTTGACTCGCAACTCAAACGAAAGAGAGGAGGAGGAGAAAGGCCGGAGCAGCTTCTGCCACAGCCAGGGAGGCGGGTTAGGGGGGCACACAGGCAAACAGCAAGGCCAGCTTGGCTTCTACCCACCCTTCCCTCCCACGACGGGTCACAGTTCCAACCCCCAAGCCCATGCCATTTGCCCTCCCTTCCCTCCCACAACGGCGCACGCAGTCCCATCAGCCCCAGCCCTTCCATTTGCCCTCCCTTCCCTCCCACGACGGCGCACGCAGTCCCATCAGCCCCAGCCCTTCCCATTTGCCTTCCCATCCCTCCCACGACGGCGCACGCAGTCCCATCAGCCCCAGCCCTTCCCATTTGCCCTCCCTTCCCTCCCACGACGGCGCACGCAGCCCAATCAGCCCCAGCCCTTGCCATTTGCCCTCCCTCCCTTCCCTCCCACGACGGCGCACGCAGTCCCATCAGCCCCAGCCCTTCCCATGTGCCCTCCCTT
>NW_024099014.1:0-15757 GCF_016545835.1 Crotalus tigris
AAAAAAATCAACGTTACTTCAGCTGCCACTGAGGTTTTACACCTAAGAAGGCACAATACACTGTGGTTACTATTACATCAGATGCAGGTGTTACCCCTTCTTACCTAGGAAGAATGGACCATCAATTTTTTTTGGGGGGGACCATTGACCTCCCTCCATATCATAAAACTTTGAAGAATACAACTTACCTCACAGCGTAGGATGCGCCATCACAGCCAAAGGCTAATAGGGATTGAACTGGAGACATTTTCTTGCTGTCTTGGTTCTTCTTTTTTCTTTCTTCGGCTTTGTTTCTTCCTCCGTGTCTCCGTCTTGAGAAAATTTGTGCACAGGCGTGCAAGATGTTCTCCCCTTCGATCTCAGGGACTCTAAAGCTACAAAATCTCTTTATAGATCACTGCCCTCTTAGCATTAAAAAGGAGTGCCGTTGAGGCTTTCTTTCTGTATCTAAGCACCATCGTCCATGGACCAGAATTATGCCAGGCAAAGAAAGGTATAAATCTATAATTGATCAACAGCCACACCTAGCATTAAAAAGGGCCATTGAGGTTTTCTTTTGTTCTAAGACCATCGCCATGGCTAGAATTATGCCAGGCAAAAAGGTATAAAATCTATTATCCATCAATGGCACACTTAGAATTAAAAGGTCCATTGAAAACTTTTTTTTCTGTTTCTAAGAACAGTTGCCGGGTATTTTAATTTTTCTTATTTATGCAGGCACGAAAGATATAAAATGAACTATCTACAAGATCGTATTCATTCTTGATTTCCATTCCTTCTTCTTGTACTTTTACCATCCAACGCTGAGTCTTCTGTCTTCTAAGATGCTGTAGTACATGCCTTTGAAATAAAAAAAAAAAATCAACGTTACTTCAGCTGCCACTGAGGTTTTACACCTAATAAGGCACAATACACTGTGGTTACTATTACCTCAGATGCAGGTGTTACCCCTTCTTACCTAGGAAGAATGGACCATCAATTTTTTTTGGGGGGGGGACCATTGACCTCCCTCCATATCATAAAACTTTGAAGAATACAACTTACCTCACAGCGTAGGAGGCGCCATCACAGCCAAAGGCTAATAGGGCTTGAACTGGAGTCATTTTCTTGCTGTCTTGGTTCTTCTTTTTTCTTTCTTCGGCTTTGTTTCTTCCTCCGTGTCTCTTCTGAGGAACATTTGGCAACAGGCGTGCAAATGTTCCTCCCCTCGATCTCAGGGACTCTAAAGCTACAAAATCTTTTATAGATCAACGGACACACTTAGCATTAAAAAGGGCCGTTGAGGCTTGCTTTCTGGTTCTAAGAACCATCGCCATGGCTAGAATTATGCCAGGCAAGAAAGGTATAAAATCTATAATTGATCACCAGCCACACCTAGCATTAAAAAGGGCCATTGAGGTTTTCTTTTGGTTCTAAGAACCATCGCCATGGCTAGAATTATGCCAGGCAAGAAAGGTATAAAATCTATTATCCATCAATGGCCACACTTCGAATTAAAAAGGTCCATTGAAACTTTTTTCTGATTCAAGATCGAGTGCCATGGCTAAAATTAGCCAGGCAGAAAAAGAAAGAAAGAAAACTATAAAATCTATGATTAATCACGGGCCACGTTGGTCATTTAAATGGGCCACTGAGGTGTTTTCTTTCTGGTTCTAAGAACCATAGCCATGGCTAAATTTACACCAGGCAGAAAACTATAAAATCTATTATCAATCAATGGCCACACCTAGAATTAAAAGGTCCATTGAAACTTTCTTTCTGGTTCTAAGAACCGTTGCCAGGGCTTAATTTACGCCAGGCAAGAAAGATAGAAAATCAACTATCTACAAGGTTGTATTCATTCTTGATTTCCATTCCTTCTTCTTATACTTTTACCATCAAAGCTGAGTCTTCTGTCTTCTAAGATGCTGTAGTACATGCCTTTGAAATAAAAAAAAAATCAACGTTACTTAATCTGCCACTGAGGTTTTACACCTAAGAAGGCACAATACACTGTGGTTACTATTACCTCAGATGCAGGTGTTACCCCTACTTACCTAGGAAGAATGGACCATCAATTTTTTTTGGGGGGGGGGACCATTGACCTCCCTCCAGATCATAAAACTTTGAAGAATACAACTTACCTCACAGCGTAGGAGGCGCCCCATCACAGCCAAAGGCTAATGGGCTTGAACTGGAGACATTTTCTTTGTGTCTTGTTCTCTTTGTTCTTTCTTCGGCTTTGTTTCTTCCTCCGTGTCTCTTCTGAGGAACATTTTGGCAAAGTGCGTGCAAATGTTCCTCCCCTCGCTCTCAGGGACTCTAAGATACAAAATATTTTATCAGCATCAACGGCCACACTTAGCATTAAAAAGGGCGGTTGAGGCTTTCTTCTGGTTCTAAGAACCATCGCAATGGCCAGGAATTATGCAAGGCAAGAAAAGGTATAAAATCTATAATGGATAAACAGCCACACCTAGGCATTAAAAAGGGCAATCATTGAGCGTTTCTCTTTTGGTTCTAAGAACCATCGCCATGGCTAAAATTATGCCAGGCAGGCAAGGATAAAATCTATTACCATCAATGGCCACACTTAGAATTAAAAAGGTCCATTGAGAGATTTCCTTTCTGGTTCTAAGATCCATTGCCATGGCTAGAATTATGCCAGGCAGAAAACTATAAAAACTATGATTAATCACGGGCCACGTTGGTCATTTAAATGGGCCACTGAGGGGTTTTCTTTCTGGTTCTAAGAACCATAGCCATGGCTAAATTTACACCAGGCAGAAAACTATAATATCTATTATCAATCAAGGGCCACACCTAGAATTAAAAGGTCCACTGAAACTTTCTTGCTGGTTCTAAGAACCGTCGCCAGGGCTTAATTTATGCCAGGCCAAGGAAAGAATAAAATCAAATATTCTACCAAGATGTATTCTTCTGATTTCCATTCCTTTCTTCTATGTACTTTTCACCATTCAAACTGAGTCTTTCTGTCTTCTAAGATGCTGTAGTACATGCCTTTGAAATAAAAAAAAAATCAACGTTACTTTCGCTGCCACTGAGGTTTTTACAACTAAGAAGGAACAAACACTGTGGTTACTATTACCTCAGATGCAAGTGGTGTTACCCTACTTACCTAGGAAGAACGTACCATCAATTTTTTGGGGGGGACATTGACCTCACTCCATATCATAAAACTTTGAAGAACAACTGACCTCACAGCGTAGGAGGCGCAATCACAGCCAAAAGGCCAATGGGGGCTGAACTGCAGAAATTTTCTTGCTGTATGGTTCCTTTTTACTTTCTCGCCTTGTTTCTTCCCTCCGTGTCTCTTCTGAGAAACATTTGGCAACAGGCGTGCAAATGTTCCTCCCCTCGATCTCAGGGACTCTAAAGCGACAAAATCTTTTATAGATCAACGGCCACGCTTAGCATTAAAAAGGGCCGTTGAGGCTTTCTTTCTGGTTCTAAGAACCATCGTCATGGCCAGAATTATGCCAGGCAAGAAAGGTATAAAATCTATAATGGATCAACAGCCACACCTAGCATTAAAAAGGGCCATTGAGGTTTTCTTTTGGTTCTAAGAACCATCGCCATGGCTAGAATTATGCCAGGCAAGAAAGGTATAAAATCTATTATCCATCAATGGCCACACTTAGAATTAAAAAGGTCCATTGAAACTTTTTTTCTGGTTCTAAGAACAGTTGCCAGGGCTTAATTTATGCCAGGCAAGAAAGATATAAAATCAACTATCTACAAGATCGTATTCATTCTTGATTTCCATTCCTTCTTCTTGTACTTTTACCATCAAAGCTGAGTCTTCTGTCTGCTAAGATGCTGTAGTACATGCCTTTGAAATAAAAAAAAAATCAACGTTACTTCAGCTGCCACTGAGGTTTTACACCTAAGAAGGCACAATACACTGTGGTTACTATTACCTCAGATGCAGGTGGTACCCCTACTTACCTAGGAAGAATGGACCATCAATTTTTTTTGCTGGGGGGGGGACCATTGACCTCCCTCCATATCATAAAACTTTGAAGAATACAACTTACCTCCCAGCGTAGGAGGCGCCATCACAGCCAAAGGCTAATAGGGCTTGAACTGGAGACATTTTCTTGCTGTCTTGGTTCTTCTTTTTCTGCTCTTCCCTGTGTTTCTTCCGCCGGTCTCTTCTCGGACATTTTGGCAACAGGCGTTGCAAATGTTCTCTCCCTCGATCTCAGGGACTCTAAAGCTACAAAATCTTTTATAGATCAACGGCCACGCTTAGCATTAAAAAGGGCCGTTGAGGCTTTCTTTCTGGTTCTAAGACCCATCGTCATGGCCAGAATTATGCCAGGCAAGAAAGGTATAAAATCTATAATTGATCAACAGCCACACCTAGCATTAAAAAGGGCCATTGAGGTTTTCTTTTGGTTCTAAGAACCATCGCCATGGCTAGAATTATGCCAGGCAAGAAAGGTATAAAATCTATTATCCATCAATGGCCACACTTAGAATTAAAAAGGTCCATTGAAACTTTTTTTCTGATTCTAAGATCGATCGCCATGGCTAAAATTACGCCAGGCAGAAAACTATAAAATCTCTGATTAATCACTGGCCACGTTGGTCATTTAAATGGGCCACTGAGAGGTTTTCTTTCTGGTTCTAAGAACCATAGCCATGGCTAAATTTACACCAGGCAGAAAACAATAAAATCTATTATCAGTCAATGGCCACACCTAGAATTAAAAGGTCCATTGAAACTTTCTTTCTGGTTCTAAGAACCGTTGCCAGGGCTTAATTTATGCCAGGCAAGAAAGATATAAATCAAATATCACAGATCGTATTCATTCTTGATTCCATTCATTCTTCTTGTACTTTACCCTCAAAGCTGAGTCTTCTGTCTTCTTAGAGCTGTAGACATGCCTTTGAAATAAAAAAAAAAGCAAAGTACATTCAGCTGCCATTGAGGTTTTTACACCTAAGAAGGCCACAATACACGTGGTTACTATTGACCTCAGATGCATGTGTTACCCTTATTACCTAGGAAAAGGACCATCAATTTTTTTTGCTGGGGGGGGGACCATTGACCTCCATCCATATCATAAAACTTTGAAGAATACAACTTACCTCACAGCGTAGGAGGCGCCATCACAGCCAAAGGCTAATAGGGCTTGAACTGGAGACATTTTCTTGCTGTCTTGGTTCTTCTTTTTTCTTTCTTCGCCTTTGTTTCTTCCTCCGTGTCTCTTCTGAGGAACATTTGGCAACAGGCGTGCAAATGTTCCTCCCCTCGATCTCAGGGACTCTAAAGCTACAAAATCTTTTATAGATCAACGGCCACGCTTAGCATTAAAAAGGGCCGTTGAGGCTTTCTTTCTGGTTCTCAGAACCATCGTCATGGCCAGAATTATGCCAGGCAAGAAAGGTATAAAATCTATAATTGATCAACAGCCACACCTAGCATTAAAAAGGGCCATTGAGGTTTTCTTTTGGTTCTAAGAACCATCGCCATGGCTAGAATTATGCCAGGCAAGAAAGGATAAATCTATTATCCATCAATGGCCACACTTAGAATTAAAAAGGTCCATTGAAACTTTTTTTCTGGTTCTCAAGAACAGTTGCCAGGGCTTAATTTATGCCAGGCAAAGAAAGATATAAAATCAACTATCTACAAGATCGTATTCATTCTTGATTTCCATTCCTTCTTCTTGTACTTTTAACATCAAAGCTGAGTCTTCTGTCTTCTAAGATGCTGTAGTACATGCCTTTGAAATAAAAAAAAAATCAACGTTACTTCAGCTGCCACTGAGGTTTTACACCTAAGAAGGCACAATACACTGTGGTTACTATTACCTCAGATGCAGGTGTTACCCCTACTTACCTAGGAAGAATGGACCATCAATTTTTTTTGCTGGGGGGGGGACCATTGACCTCCCTCCATATCATAAAACTTTGAAGAATACAACTTACCTCACAGCGTAGGAGGCACCATCACAGCCAAAGGCTAATAGGGCTTGAACTGGAGACATTTTCTTGCTGTCTTGGTTCTTCTTTTTTCTTTCTTCGCCTTTGTTTCTTCCTCCGTGTCTCTTCTCAGGAACATTTGGCAACAGGCGTTCAAATGTTCCTCCCCTCGATCTCAGGGACGCTAAAGCTACAAAAGCTTTTATAGATCAACGGCCACACTTAGCATTAAAAGGGCCGTTGAGGCTTTCTTTCTGGTTCTAAGAACCATCGCCATGGCCAGAATTATGCCAGGCAAGAAAGGTATAAAATCTATAATGGATCAACAGCCACACCTAGCATTAAAAAGGGCCATTGAGGTTTTCTTTTGGTTCTAAGAACCATCGCCATGGCCAGAATTATGCCAGGCAGAAAACTATAAAATCTATAATCAGTCAACAGTCACACTGGTCATTTAAAAAGGCCGTTGTAATTTCCTTTCTGGTTCTAAGAACCATCACCATGGCTAAAATTACGCCAGGCAGAAAACTATAAAATCTATTATCGATCAACAGCCATGCCTAGCATTTAAAAGGGCTGTTGGGGAGGTTTCCTTTCTGGTTCTAATAACCATTGCCAGGGCTTAATTTATGCCAGGCAAGAACGATATAAAATCTATTATCTAAAACATTATATTCTTCTTAATTTCCATTCCTTCTTCTTGTACTTTTACCATCGACGCTGAGTCTTCTGTCCTCTAAGATGCTGTAGTACATGCCTTTGAGACAAAAAAAAAATCAGCATTACTTCAGCTGCCACTGGCGTTTTACTCCTATGAATGCACAATACACTGTGGTTACTATTACCTCAGAAGCAGTTGTTACCCCCTAGTTACCTAGGAAGAATGGACCATCAATTTCCTAGGAAGAATGGACCATCCACTTCACTCCATATCCTAAGACTCTGAAGAATACAACTTACCTCACAGCGTAGGAGGCGCCATCACAGCCAAAGGCTAATAGGGCTTGAGCTGCAGACATTTTCTTGCTGTCTTGGTTCTTCTTTTTTCTTTCTTCGCCTTTGTTTCTTCCTCTGTGTCTCTTCTGAGGAACATTTGGCAACAGGCGTGCAAATGTTCCTCCCCTCAATCTCAGGGACTCTAAAGCTATAAAATCTTTTATAGATCAACGGCCACACCTAGTATTAAAAAGGGCCGTTGAGGCTTTCTTTCTGGTTCTAAGAATCATCGCCATGGCCAGAATTATGCCAGGCAGAAAACTATAAAATCTATAATCAATCAACAGCCACACTGGTCATTTAAAAAGGCCGTTGTAATTTCCTTTCTGGTTCTAAGAACCATCACCGTGGCTAGAATTACGCCAGGCAGAAAACTGTAAAATCTATAATCAATCAACAGCTGTGTCTAGCATTTAAAAGGGCTGTTGGGGAAGTTTCCTTTCTGGTTCTAAAAACCATTGCCGTGGCTAAATTTACAGCTGGCAAGAAAAGTATTAAATCTATTATCTACAGTTCAGTTTTGATTTATGTGGTGAAGTAGCATTCTTGATATTCATTCTTGCGTTCCATTCCTTCTTCCTCCATTTTCATCTTTTGTCTTCTAAAATGGTGTAGCAGAAGTCTTTGAGTTAAAAAAAATAGTATTACTTCAGCTGCCCCTGGAGTTTTACTCCGAAGAATGCACAAAGTACAGTGGTTACTATTACCTCAAGTGCAAGTGTTACCTTTCCTTATCAAGGCATAATGCAGAGGTTCCCAACCATTTGGGCACCAGGGAATGGTGCCATGGATAAAGGGTTTCCGCGGACCAGAGGGGGTATGGTTTTGAATACCTGCATCCTGAGGATGGAGTTTGCTTGTTTGTGTGGCCTGCTTGGTGGCATGGTGCGGTCCAGTGCTGGTCCACAGACTGAGGGTTGAGGACCCCTGGCATAATAGATCAACAAGTAGTGGAAGACCACCCACCTCCCTCCATATCCTAAGTCTTTGAAGAATATAAGACTCAACTAAACTTACCACACAGTGTAGGAGGCTCCATCACAGCCAAAGGCTAATAGGGCTTGAGCTGGAGACATTTTCTTGCTGTCTTGGTCTTCTTTTTTCTTTCTTCGCTTTTGTTTCTTCCTCTGCTGTGCACAGCAAGGGTTGTCTCTTTTGAGGAACATTTGTCAGCAAGAGTGCACTTGCTCTCCACTCAGTCTGCAAAGCTAAAAAAACTATAAAATCTTTTATAGATCAACAGCCACACCTAGCATTAGAAAAGGACTGTTGAGGTTTTATTTCAGGTTCTGAAAACCATTACCATGGCTAAAATTATGCCAGGCAAGAAAACCATAAAGTTTATAATCTATCAACAGCCATGCCTAGCTTTAAAAGGGGCCATTGAGAGTCCCCCCCCCCCAGTTCTAAGAACCATTGCCATGGCTAAATTTACGCCTGGCAACAAACATTTAAAACTTTATTATCTACAATTCAGTTGTGATTGAGTTGGTGAAGTAGCATTCTTGATGGAGACCATATTCATTCTTGTGTTCTATTCCTTCTTCCTCCATTTTCACCATCAACACTGCAGGCTGGCAGCTGAGTCTTCTATCTTCTAAGATGGTGTAGTAGAAGCCTTTGAGTTAAAAAAAATAGTATTACTTCAGTTGCCCCTGGAGTTTTACTCCTAAGAATGCACAAAGTATAGTGGTTACTATTACCTCAGATGCAGGTGTTACCGTTCCTTATCTAGGTATAATGCAGAGGTTCCCAACTGTTTGGGCACCAGGGAATGGTGCCGTGGATAAAGGGTTTCCGCGGACCAGAGGGGGGGGGTGTTGAATACCTGCATCCTGAGGATGGAGCTTTGCTTGTTTGTGTGGCCCACTTGCTGGCATGCTGCAGTCTGGTGCTGGTCCACAGACCAGGGATTGGGGAGCCCTGGCATAACGGATCAAGAAGTAGGGAAGACCACCCACCTCCCTCCATATCCTTTGAAGAATACAAGACTAAACTAAACTTATCTCACAGCGTAGGAGGCGCCCTTACAGCCAAAGGCTAATAGGGCTTGAGCTGGAGACATTTTCTTGCTGTCTTGGTCTTCTTTTTTCTTTCTTTGCTTTTGTGTCTTCCTCTGCTGTGCACAGCAAGGGTTGTCCCTTTCGAAGAACATTTGTCAGCAAGAGTGCACTTGTTTCTCCACTCAGACTGCAAAACTAAAAAAACTATAAAATCTTTTGTAGATCAACAGCCACACCTAGCATTAGAAAAGGGCTGTTGAGGATTTATTTCAGGTTCTGAAAACCATTGCCATGGCTAAAATTATGCCAGGCAAGAAAACCATAAAGTCTATAATCTATCAGCAGCCATGCCTAGCTTTAAAAGGGGCCATTGAGAGTCCCCCCCCCCAGTTCTAAGAACCATCGCCATGGCTAAATTTATGCCTGGCAACAAACATTTAAACTTTATTATCTACAGCTCAGTTGTGATTGAGTTGGTGAAGTAGCATTCTTGATGGAGACCATATTCATTCTTTTATTCCATTCCTTCTTTCTCCATTTTCACCATCAACACTGCAGGCTGACAACTGTGTCTTCTGTTTTCTAAGATGGTATAGTAGACGCCTTTGAGATTAAAAAAAAATATCAATGTTACATCAGCTGCCCCTGGAGTTTTACTCCTAAGAATGCACAATACACAATGGTTACTATTAGCTCAGATGCAGGTGTTACCATTCCTTATCTAGGCATAATGCAGAGGTTCCCAACCTTTGGGGCACCAAGGACCGGTGCCGTGGAGAAAGGTTTTCTGTGGACCAGAGGGGGTGTGGTTTTGAATACTGCCTGAATCTTGAGGATGGAGCTTTGCTTATTTGTGTGGCCCACTTGCTGGCATGCTGCGGACCAGTGATGGTCCACCGACCAGGGGTTGGGGACCCCTGGCATAACGGATCATCCGCCTCCCTCCATACCCTGAGACTTTGAAGAATATAAGACTCAACTAAACTTACCTCACAGTGTAGGAGGTGCCATCACAGCCAAAGGCTTGAGCTGGAGACATTTTCTTGCT
The DNA here is from genome assembly GCF_016545835.1 of Crotalus tigris. Classification (NCBI taxonomy): domain Eukaryota; kingdom Metazoa; phylum Chordata; class Lepidosauria; order Squamata; family Viperidae; genus Crotalus; species Crotalus tigris. Next base: position 9,982 of record NW_024099014.1, read on the forward strand.
ATCTTGGTTCTACTTTCTTTCTTCTTCTTTCTCTTTGGTTTCTTCCTCTGCCATGCCCAGCATGCGTCGTCTCTTTCGAGGAACATTTGGCAGAAGAGCGCAACTTGTTCCTCCGCTCAATCTGCAAAGCTAGGAAACTATAAAATCTTTTATAGATCAACGGCCACACCTAGCATTAGAAAGGGGCCATTGAGGTTTCCTTTCTGGTTCTAAGAACCATCGTCATGGCTAAAATAATGCCAGCCAGAAAACTATAAAATCTATTATAGATCAACAGCCACACCTAGCATTAAGAAGGGCCATTGAGGTTTTCTTTCTGGTTCTAAGAACCATCACCATTGGCTAGAATTATGCCAGGCACAAATCTATAAAATCTATTATTAATCACCGGCCACACTGATCATTTAAATGGGCCGCTGAGGTTTCCTTTCTGGTTCTAAGAACCATCACCATGGCTAAAATTATGCTAGGGAAGAAAGGTGTGAAATCAAATATCACTCATAATACCAGGTAGCAGCCAGAATATATAATGAAAACTCTTTAATTTCACAATAAATTCAAAGACCTAACCATAGTTACAGTTGGGAAACTGACTATCCTAGACCAGGGATAGGCAACCTTGGCTCTTTTATGACTCGTGGACTTCAACTCCCAGAATTCCTGAGCCAGCCATTCTGGCTCAGGAATTCTGGGAGTTGAAGTACACGAGTCATAAAAGAGCCAAGGTTGCCTACCCCTGTCGTAGACCAAGCAATGTCCAAAAACATTAATAAATTTCTAGGAGCCTGTCACTCTGACAAATTAGCCATGAATAGACAGACAGAAACAATATGTACCCACTTTGCAAAAAAGACAACACCTCTTCACCAGCAATCCACACTGAGATATGCATAGATTAACACTATGATTAACATCAGACCAGCAATCAAGAAGTAAACAATGTCCTAATCAAGGAACTGCCAAAGACGCTAACAACAAATAGCACAACAAAGAACCTCCAAGACCATTTTTTTAAAAAACTGCTAAAGCAAGCCTTAGGGCAGTGATGGCGAACCTTTTAGATCTTTTAGAGTGTCCAAAAGCCGCCCTGCCCCAGCTCTCGCCCGCCCGCCTCCCCATCCCGCTCTGCCATCCCGCAGGGCCACCTACCGCCTCCATGGCCCGTCGCAGATCTCCCAGGTGGTCCTGCAGTGCCATGGCAGCCACGCCTTCTGCCTGCGCCCCACAGCATCATCTGCATGCAACAGGGTGCGAGGGCGGAGTCTTGTCCCCACTGCCCGGCTGCCATGTCCTTGGCTGGGCTGCTGCGCACGGGCCACACCCAGGGGTGATTCTCCTCCGGGGGTCTGCTGGAGAAGAGGGGGCCGCGGGGGGAGGTGGGGCTGGGGCGAAGGCGCGCGTGCCCATAGAGAGGGCTCTGAGTGCCACCTCTGTCCCACGTGCCATAGGTTCGTCACCACTGCCTTAGGGTAAATTTCAGCAAGGCCCAAACAGTACTGGCCAGGCTTCCTCAATTTCATGATACACCGAAGAGTGAATTAAACCATCTGTCTTACTGTTGATGTCTTCTTCTTCGTCTACAGGTCATTTTGGATTCGTGCCTTGAAAGTCAACATTACTTCAGTTGGAACTGGGGTTTTACTCCTAAGAATGCACAATACACAGTGGTTACTATTACCCCAGACACAGGGGTTACCCTTGCTTACCTAGGCATAATTACTGGAAGACCATCCACCTCCCTCTATATCCTAAAGCAGGGGTCTCCAAACCTGGCCCTTTTATGACTTGTGGACTTCAACTCTCAGCACGCTGGCTGAGGAATTCTGGGAGTTGAAGTCCACAAGTCATAAAAGGGCCAGGTTTGGAGACCCCTGTCCTAAAGCTTTAAAGAATATAAGACTCAACTAAACATACCTCTCAGCGTAGAGGGTGCCATCACAGCCGAAGACTAAGAGGGCTTGCGCTGGAGACATTTTCTTGCTCTTTTTTTCTTCTTTTTTCTTCTTTCTCCTTTGTTTCTTCCTCAGTCGTGCCCAGCAACGTTGTCTCTTTCGAAGAATATTTGGTAGAAGAGTGCACTTCCTCTGCTCAGTCTGCAAAGCTACAAAACTATAACATCTTTTACAGATAAATGGCCAACCTAACATTAAAAAGGGCCATTGATGTTTTCTTTTTGGTTCTATGAACCATTGCCAAGGCTAAATTTCCAGACCAACAATCAAGAAGTAAACAATACCCTAATCAAGGAGCTGCCAAAGAAGCTAACAACACATAGCGCAACAAACAACCTCCAAGACCATTTTCGCTAACACTGAAAGGAGCCACTAGAACAGTGATGGCGAACCTTTTAGAGACCGAGTGCCCAAAAACTTGCCCCGACCCCGCTCCACCCCTCCATCCCCACCCCCCACCCCCCACCCCCCCGCCCACAGGACCACTTACCACCTCCATGGCCCTCCGCAGATTGCCCAGGCAGCCCAGCAGCACTATGGCAGCCACGCCCTCTGCCCGCGCCCTGCAGCATCAGCTGCATGATGGGGTGTGAGGGCAGAGTCTTGTCTACGCTGCCTGGCTGCCATGTCCTTGGCTGCGCTGCTCCATGTGGGCCACGCTCAAGGGCGAGTCTCCTTCAGGGGAGCTGCTGGAGAGGAGGGGGTCGCAGGGGGAGGCAAGGCTGGGGCAACAGCACATGTGCCCACAGAGAGGGCTCCGAGTGCCATAGGTTCGCCACCACTGCACTAGAACAAACTGGGAACAAACTGCACTACAACAGGGGTGTCAAATTGCCGGCCCATGGACCGGACAGGTCACGTGGAAGCCACGCCCACCCCATTGCCGGCAAGGGCAAAACCAGCCCGATGCGTTGCATGACGTCACATGACGTCACGAGTTTGGACATGCTTGGTCTACAAGAAAACCGCCAAGCTCAGAGAGCACCAAAGACACCTCATTTCAACTGTTAACCACAAATATTCTTCTTTATTGGTATTCCTCATATTAAAATGCATCACCAGGTTTACTTTTGCTTCTAAGAAGTCTGGCTAGTATTGGCATTATTTCCAAGGGTGTGAAGGTGGGAGGGAGGTGATCCCAAAGGATTCCCTTCCGGCTTGAGTCTCACTGAGGGAGTCCTCAGGTACTGGAGGAGGCTGGTATCTGTCTGATTCTAAGATCTACAGCCAATAGCTAAAATTGTCTTGGGTCAGAAATTTTTTTGCTACTTTTTAGGCATGTTTGTCACACTTATGACTGCTCTTTTTACCCTTGATACTTTGTAATGTTTAAAAAAAACTTTGCTAAAGCAAGTCTTAAGATAAACTTTAGCAAGACCCAAAGATTTTTACAGTAGTTAACATGTTGCAAACAGTATCTGCCAGGCTTCCTCACTTTCATAATACACTGGAGAGTGAATTAAACCATCTGTCTTACTGTTGATGTCTTCTTCTTCGTCTACATGGATTCATGCCTTTGAAATTAAAAAAAAAAAAATCAACATCACCAAATGACCATGGATGTTCAGAGGTTAGAAAAGCAATCAGTCAAAGGGGTTTTATGTGTTTTATCCTACTTGTCAAAGAAGGCAAGATACAATAACTTGTAACATTGCTCCCTTAAGCCACTAGCCTGTTTTCTACATGTTTTGCTTCTTTTAAGGCAGAGGTCTTCAAACTTAACCCTTTTATGACTTGTGGATTGGCCCGCTGGCTGAGGAATTCTGGGAGTTGAAGTCCACAAGTCATAAAAGGGCCATGTTTGAAGACCCCTGGACTTCAACTCCCAGAATTCCTCAGCCAGGCACGCTGGCTGAGGAATTCTGGGAATTGAAATACAGAAGTCATAAAAGGGCCACATTTGAAGACCCTTGGACTTCAATTCCCAAAATTCCTGAGCCAGCCATGTTGAGGGGAAAGGGAAGTTTCCAAGCTGAGCCATGCTGGATCAGGAATTCTGGGAGTTGAAGTTCACAAGTTATAAAAGAGCCAAGGCTGCCTACCCCTGCGCTAGTTTCTTGTCTTGTTAACTTGTTAAACTATAGGGTTTCCTGCCTGAGCAGAGGGTTGGACTAGATGACCTCTAAGATCCCTTCCAACTTTATTATTATATATTTTACTTTTAGGGGCTTGTGCGTTGATTAAAATTACCTCAGATTCCAAAAAAATTACTTTATTCCTGAGAGCAAAATCAATTCCTGAGATAATTTTACCTTTAAAGCTAATTTTAACTCCTATTCACCTTTAAGAATTTAAGAACTTAAATTCTTGGCTAAAATTACCCCAGGAATTCACTTTATTCCTAAGAGGAAAGTCAGTTCCTGAGATAATTTTACCTTTCAAGCTAATTTTAACTCCTATTCACCTTTGCTGGTTTGGTCCCTTTAAAAAGGACATGGCTGAGATTAGCTCAGGTTCCATCAAAATTTTATTCTAAGAACTTGAATTCTTGGCTAAAATTACCCCAGAATTCACTTTATTCCTAAGAAGAAAGTCAGTTCAAGAGATAATTTTACCTTTAAAGCTAATTTTAACTCCTATTCACCTTTGCTGGTTTGGTCCCTTTAAAAAGGACATGGCTGAGATTAGCTCAGTTCCATCAAAATTTTATTTTAAGAACTTGAATTCTTGGCTAAAATTACCCCAAGAATTCACTTTATTCCTAAGAAGAAAGTCAGTTCCTGAGATAATTTTACCTTTAAAGCTAATTTTAACTCCTATTCACCTTTGCTGGTTTGGTCCCTTTAAAAAGGACATGGCTGAGATTAGCTCAGGTTCCATCAAAATTTTATTCTAAGAACTTGAATTTTGGCTAAAATTACACCAAGAATTCACTTTATTCCTAAGAAGAAAGTCAGTTCCTGAGATAATTTTACCTTTAAAGCTAATTTTAACTCCTATTCACTTTGCTGGTTTGGTCCCTTTAAAAAGGACATGGCTGAGATTAGCTCAGGTTCCATCAAAATTTTATTCTAAGAACTTGAATTTTTGGCTAAAATTACCCCAAGAATTCACTTTATCCTAAGAGGAAAGCAGTTCCGGAGATAATTTTACCTTTAAAGATAATTTCATATTCACTTTTGTGGTTTGGTCCTTTAAAAAGGACAGGCTGGAAGCTCAGTCCATCAAAATTTTATTTAAGAACTTGAATTCTGGCGAAAATACCCCAAGAATTCACTTTATTCCTAAGAGGAAAGTCAGTTCCTGAGATAATTTTACTTTTCAAGCTAATTTTAACTCTATTCACCTTTGCTGTTGGTCCTTAAAAAAGACATGGATGAGAATTAGCTCAGGTGCCATCAAAATTTACTTCTAAGGACTTGAATCTGGGCTAAAATTCCCCCAAGAATTTCACTTTATCCTAAGAGGAAAGTAGGTTCCTGAGATAATTTACCTTAAAGCTAATTTTAACTCCTATTCCCCTTTGCTGGTTCTGGTCCCTTTAAAAAGGACATGGCTGAGATTAGCTCAGGTTCCATCAAAATTTTATTGTAAGAACTTGAATTCTTGGCTAAAATTACCCCAAGAATTCACTTTATTCCTAAGAAGAAAGTCAGTTCCTGAGATAATTTTACCTTTAAAGCTAATTTTAACTCCTATTCACCTTTGCTGGTTTGGTCCCTTTAAAAAAGACATGGCTGAGATTAGCTCAGGTTCCATTAAATTTTATTCTAAGAACTTGAATTCTTGGCTAAAATTACCCCAAGAATTCACTTTATTCCTAAGAAGAAAGTCAGTTCCTGAGATAATTTTACCTTTAAAGCTAATTTTAAATCCTATTCACC
>NW_024099015.1:0-7354 GCF_016545835.1 Crotalus tigris
AAAACTAGACAAAGCACCATTTTTAAGCATCAAATTTGACCCTTAATCCCATTGTGAGGTCAGTTTTTACATTTGGGTCAAAAAAAATTTCACCTCCATAGCAGAAAAATCCGTGACATCAGGAATTTCCTTCGCCGAACACCAAAAAAGCTCAATTTTAAAAAACTAGAAAAAGCACCATTTTTAAGTATGAAATTTAACCCCGAATCCCATTTCCGGAGCACAAAAATCCATGAACCCGGCATCAGAAATTTCCTTCCCCGAACACCAAAACGGCTGAAAAATTGAAAACTACAAAAAGCACCATTTTTAAGCATGAAATTTACCCTTAATCCCATTGTGAGGTCAGTTATTACATTTGGGTGAAAAAAAATTTCACCTCCAGAGCAGAAAAATCCGTGACATCAGGAATTTCCTTCCCCGAACACCAAAACAGCTCAATTTTTAAAAACTAGAAAAAGCACCATTTTTAAGTATGAAATTTAACCCCGAATCCCATTTCCGGAGCACAAAAATCAATGAACCCGGCATCAGAAATTTCCTTCTCCGAACACCAAAACGGGTGAAAAATAAAAAACTACAAAAAGCACCATTTTTAAGCATGAAATTTGACCCTTAATCCCATTCTGAGGTCCGTTTTTACATTTGGGTCGAAAAAATTTTTTTCACCTCTGGAGCACAAAAATCCGTGACCCCGGCATCTGCGATTTCCTTCCCTGAATACCAAAACGGCTCAATTTTTGAAAACTAGAAAAAGCACCATTTTTAAGCATGAAATTTAACCCCGGATCCCATTTTGAGGTCTGTTTTTAAATTTACGTCCCCCCCAAAAATTTTCAGCTCCGGAGGACAAAAATCCGTGACCCCGGCATCAGGAATTTCCTTCCCTGAACACCAAAACAGCTCAATTTTTGAAAACTAGAAAAAGCACCATTTTTAAGCATGAAATTTAACCCCGAATCCCATTCTGAGGTCCATTTTTACATTTGGGTCAAAAAAAATTTTTCACCTCTGGAGCACAAAAATCCGTGATCCCGGCATCAGGAATTTCCTACCCGGACACTAAAACGGCTCAATTTTTGAAAACTAGAAAAAGCACCATTTTTAAGCATGAAATTTTACCCCGAATCCCATTTCCGGAGCACAAAAATCCATGAACCCCGCATCAGGAATTTCCTTCCCCGAACACCAAAACAGCTCAATTTTTAGAAACTAGAAAAAGCACAATTTTTTAGCATGAAATTTAACCCCATATCCCATTTCCGGAGGACAAAAATCCATGAACCCGGCATCAGAAGTTTCCTTCCACGAACACCAAAACTGCTGAAAAATTAAAAACTAGAAAAAGCACCATTTTTAAGCATGAAATTTGACCCTTAATCCCATTCTGAGGTCAGTTTTTACATCTGGGTCAAAAAAAAATTCACCTCCAGAGCAGAAAAATCCGTGAGCTGGCATCAGGTATCACCTTCCCCAGACACCAAAATGGCTCAATTCTTAAAAACTAGAAAAAGCACCATTTCTACGCATGAAATTTAACCCCGAATCCCATTCTGAGGTCTGTTTTTACATTTGGGTTAAAAAAAAAAATTTTTCACCTCTGGAGCACAAAAATCCGTGACCCCGGCATCAGGGATTTCCTTCCCTGAATACCAAAACAGCTCAATTTTTGAAAAATAGAAAAAAACACCATTTTAAGCATGAAATTTAACCCAGATCCAATCCTGCGGGTCATTTTTGACATTTGGGTCAAAAAAAATTTTTCACCTCTGGAGAAAAAACATCCGTGAACCCGCATCGGAATTACTTCCCTGGATAACCAAAACGGCTCAATTTCGAAAACTAGCACAAGCACCATTTTAAAGCATAAAATTTAATCCCGAATCCCATTCTGAGGTCCGTTTTTACATTTGGCGTAAAAAAAATTTTTTCACATCTGGAGCACAAAAATCCGTGACACCCGGCATCAGGAATTTCCTTCCTGGATACCAAAACGGTACCATTTTGAAAACTAGAAAAAGCCCAATGTTTTAGCATGAAATTAACCCCATCCATTTACGGAGCACAAAAATCCATTAGAACCCGGCATCAGGATTTCTTCCTGATACCAAAAACGCTCAATTTTGAAAATAGGACAAAGCACATTTTTTAAGCATCAAATTTACTCCCAAATCCCAGTCTGAGGACCGTTTTTATATTTGGGTCAAAAAGAGATTTTCACCTCTGCAGCACAAGAATCTGTGATCCCGGCATCAGGGATTTTCTTCCCTGGATACCAAAACGGCTCAATTTTTGAAAACTACAAAAAGCACCATTTTTAAGCATGAAATTTAACTCGGAATCCAATTCTAAGGTCCGTTTTTACATTTCTGCAAAAAAAAATTTTTCATCTCCGGAGCACAAAAATCCGTGACCCCGGCATCAGGAATTTCCCTCCCCGGACACAAAAACGGCTCAATTTTTGAAAACTAGAAAAAGCACCATTTTTAAGCATGATGAAATTTAACCCCGGAATCCCATCTGAGGTCCGTTTTCATTGGGTCAAAAAAATTTTTTCACCTCTGGAGCAAAAAATTACGTTGCCCCGGCATCAGGAATTTCCTTCCCTAGATACACAAGACGACCTCCAATTTTTGAAAAACTAGACAAATCACCATTTTAAGCAGAAATTTAACCCAGATCCCATTTGAGGTGCCATTTTTACTTTGGTTCAAAAAAAATTTTTCACCCTGTGGCAAAAAAAATCAGTGATCCGGCCATCAGGAAAATTTCCTCGGATACCAAAACGGCCTCAATTTTGAAACACTAGATAAAAGCCACATTTTTAAGCATCAAAGTTTAATCCCGAAGCCCATGTCTGAGGTTCGTTTACATGCGGTCCAAAAACAAATTTGCACTATGGAGCAATAAAAATCCGTGAACCTCGGCATCAGGAAATTTCTTCCCGGACACCTAAAACGGCCAATTTTTGAAAACTAGACAAAGCACCATTTTTAAGCATCAAATTTAACCCCGAATCCCATTCTGAGGTCCGTTTTTACATTTGGATCAAAAAAAAAATTTTCACCTCTGGAGCACAAAAATCCGTGACCCCGGCGTCAGGAATTTCCTTCCCTAGATACCAAAATGACTCAATTTTTGAAAACTAGACAAATCACCATTTTTAAGCATGAAATTTTACCCAGATCCCATTCTGAGGTCCATTTTTACATTTGGGTCAAAAAAAATTTTTCACCTCTGGAGCAAAAAAATCCGTGATCCCGGCATCAGGAATATCCTTCCCTGGATACCAAAACGGCTCAATTTTTGAAATCTAGACAAAGCACCATTTTTAAGCATCAAATTTAATCCCAAATCCCATTCTGAGGTCCATTTTTACATTTGGGTCAAAAAAATTTTTTCACCTCTGGAGCACAAAAATCCATGACACTGGCATCAAGAATTTCCTTCCCTGATCACCAAAACAGCTCAATTTTTCAAAATTAGAAAAAGCACCATTTTTAAGCATGAAATTTAACCCCGAATCCCATTTCCGGAGCACAAAAATCCATGAACCGGGCATCAGAAATTTCCTTCCCTGAACATCAAAACTGCTCAATTTTTAAAAACTAGAAAAAGCACCATTTTTTAGCATGAAATTTAACCCCGAATCCCATTTCTGGAGCACAAAAATCCATGAACCCGGCATCAGAAATTTCCTTCCACGAACCCCAAAACGGCTGAAAAATTAAAAACTAGAAAAAGCACCATTTTTAAGCATGAAATTTGACCCTTAATCCCATTCTGAGGTCAGTTTTTACATCTGGGTCAAAAAAAATTTCACCTCCAGAGCAGAAAAATCCGTGAGCTGGCATCAGGAATCACCTTCCCCAGACACCAAAATGGCTCAATACTTAAAAACTAGAAAAAGCACTATTTCTACGCATGAAATTTAACCCCGAATTCCATTCTGAGGTCTGTTTTTAAATTTACGTCCCCCCAAAAAATTTTCAGCTCCGGAAAACAAAAATCCGTGACCCCGTCATCAGGAATTTCCTTCCCTGAACACCAAAACAGCTCAATTTTTAAAAACTAGAAAAAGCACCATTTCTAAGCATGAAATTTAACCCCGAATCCCATTCCGAGGTCTGTTTTTAAATTTGCGTCCCCCCCAAAAATTTTCACCTCTGGAGCAAAAAAATCCGTCACCCCGGCATCAGGAATTTCCTTCCCTGGATACCAAAACGGCTCAATTTTTGAAAACTAGACAAAGCACCAATTTTAAGAATCAAATTTAATCCCAAATCCCATTCTGAGGACCGTTTTTATATTTGGGTCAAAAAAAGTTTTTCACCTCTGCAGCACAAGAATCTGTGACCCCGGCATCAGGAATTTTCTTCCCTGGATACCAAAACCGCTCAATTTTTGAAAACTAGAAAAAGCACCATTTTTAAGCATGAAATTTAACCCCGAATCCCATTCTGAGGTCCGTTTTTACATTTGGGTCAAAAAAAATTTTTCATCTCTGGAGCACAAAAATCCGTAACCCCGGCATCAGGAATTTCCTAGCCCGGACACTAAAACGGCTCAATTTTTGAAAACTAGAAAAAGCACCATTTTTAAGCATGAAATTTTACCCCGAATCCCATTTCCGGAGCACAAAAATCCATGAACCCGGCATCAGGAATTTCCTTCCCCGAACACCACAACAGCTCAATTTTTAAAAACTAGAAAAAGCACAATTTTTTAGCATGAAATTTAACCCCATATCCCATTTCCGGAGCACAAAAATCCATGAACCCGGCATCAGAAATTTCCTTCCACGAACACCAAAACGGCTGAAAAATTAAAAACTAGAAAAAACACCATTTTTAAGCATGAAATTTGACCCTTAATCCCATTCTGAGGTCAGTTTTTACATCTGGGTCACCTCCAGAGCAGAAAAATCCATGAGCTGGCATCAGGAATCACCTTCCCCAGACACCAAAATGGCTCAATTCTTAAAAACTAGAAAAAGCACCATTTCTACGCATGAAATTTAACCCTGAATCCCCTTCTGAGGTCTGTTTTTAAATTTACGTCCCCCCAAAAAATTTTCAGCTCCGGAGGACAAAAATCCGTGACCCCGGCATCAGGAATTTCCTTCCCTGAACACCAAAACTGCTCAATTTTTAAAAACTAGAAAAAGCACCATTTTTTAGCATGAAATTTAACCCCGAATCCCATTCTGAGGTCCGTTTTTACATTTGGGTTAAAAAAAAAAAATTTTCACCTCAGGAGCACAAAAATCCGTGACCCCGGCATCAGGGATTTCCTTCCCTGAATACCAAAACAGCTCAATTTTTGAAAACTAGAAAAAACACCATTTTTAAGCATGAAATTTAACCCAGATCCCATTCTGAGGTCCATTTTTACATTTGGGTCAAAAAAAATTTTTCACCTATGGAGCAAAAAAATCCGTGAACCCGGCATCAGGAATTTCCTTCCCTGGATACCAAAACGGCTCAGTTTTTGAAAACTAGACAAAGCACCATTTTTAAGCATCAAATTTAATCCCAAATCTCATTCTGAGGACCGTTTTTATATTTGGGTCAAAAAAATATTTTCACCTCTGCAGCACAAGAATCTGTGATCCCGGCATCAGGGATTTTCTTCCCTGGATACCAAAACGGCTCAATTTTTGAAAACTACACAAAGCACCATTTTTAAGCATGAAATTTAACCCCGAATCCCATTCTGAGGTCCGTTTTTACATTTGGGATCAAAAAAATTGTTTCACCTCTGGAGCACCAAAGAATACGTGGACCCCGGCGCAGGAATATCTAAGCCTCGGACACCAAAACAGCTCAATTTTTAAAAACTAGAAAAAGCACCATTTTTAAGCATGAAATTTAACCCCGAATCCCATTCTGAGGTCCATTTTTACATTTGGATCAAAAAAAATTTTTCACCTCTGGAGGAAAAAAATCCGTGACCCCGGCATCAGGAATTTCCTTCCCTAGATACCAAAACGACTCAATTTTTGAAAACTAGACAAATCACCATTTTTAAGCATGAAATTTAAACCAGATCCCATTCTGAGGTCCATTTTTACATTTGGGTCAAAAAAAAATTTTCACCTCTGGAGCAAAAAAATCCGTGACCCCGGCATCAGGGATTTTCTTCCCTGGATATCAAAACGGCTCAATTTTTGAAAACTAGAAAAAGCACCATTTTTAAGCATCAAATTTAATCCCAAATCCCATTCTGAGGACCGTTTTACATTTGGGTCAAAAAAAAATTTTCACCTCTGGAGCAATAAAAAACGTGACCCCGGCATAAGGAATCCTTTCCCGGACACCAAAACGGCTCAATTTTTAAAACTAGTAGAAAAAGCAACATTTTTAAAGCATGAAATTTACCCGAATCCTTTCTAGGTCCGTTTTTACATTGGGATCAAAAAAAAATTCACTCGGAGCAAAAAAAAATCCGTGACCCCGCATCAGGAATTTCCTTCCTAGATACCACAACGGCTTAATTTAAAAACTAGAAAAATCACATTTAAGCATGGAAAATTTAACCCCGAATCCCATTCTGAGGTCCATTTTTGACATGTGGGTCAAAAAAATTTTTTTCACCTCTGGAGCACAAAAATACGGACCCCAGGCATCAGGAATTTCCTACACGGACATAAACGGTAAATTTTTTGAAAAACTAGAAAAGGCACCATTTTTAAGCATGAAATATACCCCGAATCCCATTTCCGGAGCAAAAAAATCCATGAACCCGGCATCAGGAATTTCCTTCCCCGAACACCAAAACAGCTCAATTTTTAAAAACTAGAAAAAGCACAATTTTTTAGCATGAAATTTAACCCCATATCCCATTTCCGGAGCACAAAAATCCATGAACCCGGCATCAGAAATTTCCTTCCACGAACACCAAAACGGCTGAAAAATTAAAAACTAGAAAAAGCACCATTTTTAAGCATGAAATTTGACCCTTAATCCCATTCTGAGGTCAGTTTTTACATCTGGGTCACCTCCAGAGCAGAAAAATCCATGAGCTGGCATCAGGAATCACCTTCCCCAGACACCAAAATGGCTCAATTCTTAAAAACTAGAAAAAGCACCATTTCTACGCATGAAATTTAACCCCGAATCCCATTCTGAGGTCTCTTTTTAAATTTACGTCCCCCCAAAAAATTTTCAGCTCCGGAAAACAAAAATCCGTGACCCCGGCATCAGGAATTTCCTTCCCTGGATACCAAAACGGTACAATTTTTGAAAACTAGACAAAGCACCATTTTTAAGCATCAAATTTAACCCCGAATCCCATTCTGAGGTCCGTTTTTACATTTGGGTCAAAAAAAATTTTTCACCTCTGGAGCAAAAAA
>NW_024099016.1:0-8330 GCF_016545835.1 Crotalus tigris
ACTCCAAGTTTGTTGGCGATGTCCATTTGGCTCTCAGAGTTCACGGTGACGTAATCCTAACCCTAAGTGGAATTATCCTCCAATGAGATATTGCAGCCTAGAAACGTCAGTGACCTCCTAACCATACCCAAGCACTCCGAGTACGTTGGCGATGTCCATTTTGCTCTTGGAGTTCACGGTGACGTAACCCTAACCCTCAGTGGAATTTTCCTACAATGGGATTTTCCCATGTATTTTACCATGAAACATAGAAAGGGCAGCCTAGAAAAGTCAGTGCCCTCCTAACCATACCCATGCACTCCTAATTTGTTGGCGATGTCCATTTTGCTCTAAGAGTTCACAGTGACGTAACCCTAACCCTAAGTGGAATTTTTCTCCAATGGGATTTTCCCATGTATTTTACCAGGAAACATAGATATTGCAGCCTAGAAAATTCAGTGCCCTCCTAACCATACCCAAGCACTCCGAGTTTGTTGGCGATGTCATATTTGCTCTAAGATTTAACGGTGAAGTATCCCTATCCCTAAGTGGAATTTTCCTCCAATGAGATTTTCCCATGTATTTTACCAAGAAACATAGATATTGCAGCCTAGAAACCTCAGTGACCTCCTAACCATACCCAAGCACTCCGAGTACGTTGGCGATGTCCATTTTGCTCTAGGAGTTCACGGTGACGTAACCCTAACCCTAAGTGGAATTTTCCTCCAATTTGGACTATTTTCCCCATATGTTTTTTACCATGATAATACAGTAAGTGACGGTGCCTAGAAGGTCCAGTGCCCTCCTAACCTACCGCATGCACCTCCTACATTTGTTGGCGATGTTCCATTTTCGCTCTAATAGGTCACAGTGACGTAACCCTTAATCCCCTCAAACTGAGAAATATTTTCATCTCAATGGATTTTCCCATGCTTCTATTATTACCATGAAACATAGATATTGCAGCCTAGAAAATTCAGTGCCCTCCTAACCATACCCAAGCACTCCGAGTTTGTTGGCGATGTCAATTTTGCTCAAAGATTTAACGGTGACGTATCCCTATCCCTAAGTGGAATTTTCCTCCAATGAGATTTTCCCATGTATTTTACCAAGAAACATAGATATTGCAGCCTAGAAAATTCAGTGCCGTCCTAACCATACCCAAGCACTCCGAGTTCGTTGGCGATGTCCATTTTGCTCTAGGAGTTCACGGTGACGTAACCCTAACCCTAAGTGGAATTTTCCTACAATGGGATTTTCCCATGTTTTTTACCATGAAAAATAGAAAGGGCAGCATAGAAAGGTCAGTGCCCTCCTAACCATACCCATGCACTCCTAGTTTGTTGGCGATGTCCATTTTGCTCTGAGAGTTCACAGTGACGTAACCCTAACCCTAAGTGGAATTTTTCTCCAATGGGATTTTCCCATGTATTTTACCAGGAAACATAGATATTGCAGCCTAGAAAATTCAGTGCCCTCCTAACCATACCCAAGCACTCCGAGTTTGTTGGCGATGTCAATTTTGCTCTAAGATTTAACGGTGAGGTATCCCTATCCCTAAGTGGAATTTTCCTCCAATGAGATTTTACCATGTATTTTACCAAGAAACATAGATATTGCAGCCTAGAAAACTCAGTGCCCTCCTAACCATACCCAAGCACTCCGCGTTTGTTGGCGATGTCCATTTTGCTCTAGGAGTTCCCGGTGACGTAACCCTAACCCTAAGTGTAATTTTCCTCCAATGGGATTTTCCCATGTATTTTACCAGGAAACATAGAAAGTGCACCCTAGAAAAGTCAGTGCCCTCCTAACCATACCCAAGCACTCCTAGTTTGTTGGCGATGTCCATTTTGCTCTAGGAGTTCACGGTGACGTAACCCTAACCCTAAGTGGAATTTTCCTCCAATGGGATTTTCCCATGTATTTTACGAGGAAACATACATAGGGCACCCTAGAAAAGTCAGTGCCCTCCTAACCATACCCAAGCACTCCGAGGTTCGTTGGCGATGTCCAATTTTGCTCTAGGAGTTCACGGTGACGTAACCCTAACCCTAAGTGGAATTTTCCTACAATGGGATTTTCCATGTATTTTACCAGGAAACATAGAAAGGGCAGCCTAGAAAAGTCAGTGCCCTCCTAACCATACCCAAGCACTCCGAGTTTGTTGGCGATGTCCATTTTGCTATAGGAGTTCACGGTGAAGTAACCCTAACCCTAAGTGGAATTTTCCTCCAATGGGATTTTCCCATGTATTTTACCAGGAAACATAGATATTGCAGCCTAGAAAAGTCAGTGCCCTCCTAACCATACCCAAGCACTCCAAGTTTGTTGGCGATGTCCATTTGGCTCTAAGAGTTCACGGTGACGTAATCCGAACCCTAAGTGGAATTTTCCTCCAATGGGATTTTCCCATGTATTTTACCAGAAACATAGAAAGGGCAGCCTAGAACAGTCAGTGCCCTCCTAACCCTACCCAAGTACTCTGCGTTTGTTGGGGATGTCCATTTTGCTCTAGGAGTTCATGGTGACGTAACCCTACCCCTAACTGGAATTTTCCTGCAATGGGATTTTCCCATGTATTTTACCAGGAAAAGTAGATAGTGTAGCCTAGAAAGGTCAGTGCTCTCCTAACCATACCAAGCACTCCGAGTTCGTTGGCGATGTCCATTTTGCTCTAGGAGTTCCCGGCGACATAACCCTAAACCTAAGTGGAATTTTCCTCCAATGGGATTTTCCCATGTATTTTACCAGGAAACATAGAAAGTGCACCTTAGAAAAGTCAGTGCCCTCCTAACCATACCCAAGCACTCCTAGTTTGTTGGTGATGTCCATTTTGCTCTAAGAGTTCACAGTGACGTAACACTAACCCTAAGTGGAATTTTTCTCCAATGGGATTTTCCCATGTATTTTACCAGGAAACATAGATATTGCAGCCTAGAGAAGTCAGTGCCCTCCTAACCATACCCAAGCACTCCAAGTTCGTTGGCGATGTCCATTTGGCTCTAAGAGTTCACGGTGACGTAATCCTAACCCTAAGTGGAATTATCCTCCAATGAGATATTGCAGCCTAGAAACGTCAGTGACCTCCTAACCATACCCAAGCACTCCGAGTACGTTGACGATGTCCATTTTGCTCTTGGAGTTCACGGTGACGTAACCCTAACCCTAAGTGGAATTTTCCTACAATGGGATTTTCCCATGTATTTTACCATGAAACATAGATATTGCAGCCTAGAAAAGTCAGTGCCCTCCTAACCATACCCATGCACTCCTAGTTTGTTGGCGATGTCCATTTTGCTCTAAGAGTTCACAATGACATAAACCTAACCCTAAGTGGATTTTTTCTCCAATGGGATTTTCCCATGTATTTTACCAGGAAACATAGATATTGCAGCCTAGAAAATTCAGTGCCCTCCTAACCATACCCAAGCACTCCGAGTTTGTTGGCGATGTCATATTTGCTCTAAGAGTTAACGGTGAAGTATCCCTATCCCTAAGTGGAATTTTCCTCCAATGAGATTTTCCCATGTATTTTACCAAGAAACATAGATATTGCAGCCTAGAAAAGTCAGTGCCCTCCTAACCATACCCAAGCACTCCGAGTTCGTTGGCGATGTCCATTTTGCTCTCGGAGTTCCGGTGACTACCATACCCTAGGTGGAATTGTCCTCCAATGGGATTTTCCCATTTATTTTACCAGGAAACATAAATAGGGCAGCCTAGAAATGTAAGTGCCCTCCTAGCCATACCCAAGCACTGAGATTTTTTGGGCGATGTCCATTTTTGTCTACGAGTTCATGGTGACCTAACCCTAACCCTAAGTGGAATTTTCCTCCAATGGGATTTTCCCATGTTTTTACCAGGAAACATAGTTACGGTAGACTGGAAAAGTCAGTTCCCTCCTAACCGTACCCAAGCACTCTGAGTGTTCTGGCAGTGTCCATTTTGCTCAAGATTTAAACGGTGACGGATCCCTATCCCTAATGGAATTTTCCCTCCAATTAGATTTTCCTATGTATTTTACCAGGAAACATAGATAGGGCAGCCTAGAAAATTCAGTGCCCTCCTAACCATACCCCAGCACTCCGAGTTTCTTGGCGATGTCCATCTCGCTCTAGGAGTTCATGGTGACGTAACCCTAACCCTAAGTGGAATTTTCCTCCAATGGGATTTTCCCATGTATTTTACCAGGAAACATACATAGGGCAGCCTAGAAAATCAGTGCCCTCCTAACCATACCCAAGCACTCTGAGTTCGTTGGTGATGTCCATTTTGCTGTAGGAGTTCACGGTGACGTAACCCTAACCCTAAGTGGAATTTTCCTACAATGGGATTTTCCCATGTATTTTACCATGAAACATAGAAAGGGCAGCCTAGCAAAGTCAGTGCCCTCCTAACCATACCCATGCACTCCTAGTTTGTTGGCGATGTCCATTTTGCTCTAAGAGTTCACAGTGACGTAACCCTAACCCTAAGTGGAATTTTCCTCCAATGGGATTTTCCCATGTATTTTACCAGGAAACATACATAGGGCAGCCTAGAAAAGTCAGTGCCCTCCTAACCATACCCAAGCACCCCGAGTTCGTTGGCGATGTCCATTTTGCTCTAGGAGTTCACGGTGACGTAACCCTAACCCTAAGTGGAATTTTCCTACAATGGGATTTTCCCATGTGTTTTACCATGAAACATAGAAAGGGCAGCCTAGAAATGTCAGTGCCCTCATAACCATACCCATGCACTCCTAGTTTGTTGGCGATGTCCATTTTGCTCTGAGAGTTCACAGTGACGTAACCCTATCCCTAAGTGGAATTTTCCTCCAATGAGATTTTCCCATGTATTTTACCAAGAAACATAGATATTGCAGCCTAGAAAACTCAGTGCCCTCCTAACCATACCCAAGCACTCCGAGTTCGTTGGCGATGTCCATTTTGCTCTAGGAGTTCCCGGCGACATAACCCTAAACCTAAGTGGAATTTTCCTCCAATGGGATTTTCCCATGTATTTTACCAGGAAACATACAAAGTGCACCCTAGAAAAGTCAGTGCCCTCCTAACCATACCCAAGCACTCCTAGTTTGTTGGTGATGTCCATTTTGCTCTAAGAGTTCACAGTGACGTAAAACTAACCCTAAGTGGAATTTTTCTCCAATGGGATTTTCCCATGTATTTTACCAGGAAACATAGATATTGCAGCCTAGAGAAGTCAGTGCCCTCCTAACCATACCCAAGCACTCCAAGTTTGTTGGCGATATCCATTTGGCTCTAAGAGTTCACGGTGACGTAATCCAACCCTTAATTGGAATTAATCCTCCAATGAGTATTGCAGCCTAGAAACTTCAGTGACCTCCTAACCATACCCAAGCACTCCGAGTACGTTGGCGATGTCCATTTTGCTCTTGGAGTTCACGGTGACGTAACCCTAACCCTAAGTGGAATTTTCCTACAATGGGATTTTCCCATGTATTTTACCATGAAACATAGAAAGGGCAGCCTAGAAAAGTCAGTGCCCTCCTAACCATACCCATGCACTCCTAGTTTGTTGGCGATGTCCATTTGGCTCTAAGAGTTCACAGTGACGTAACCCTAACCCTAAGTGGAATTTTTCTCCAATGGGATTTTCCCATGTATTTTACCAGGAAACATAGATATTGCAGCCTAGAAAATTCAGTGCCCTCCTAACCATACGCAAGCACTCCGAGTTTGTTGGCGATGTCAATTTTGCTCTAAGATTTAACGGTGACGTATCCCTATCCCTAAGTGGAATTTTCCTCCAATGAGATTTTCCCATGTATTTTACCAAGAAACATAGATATTGCAGCCTAGAAAAGTCAGTGCCCTCCTAACCATACCCAAGCACTCCGAGTTCGTTGGCGATGTCCATTTTGCTCTAGGAGTTCAAGGTGACGTAACCCTAAACCACGAAGTGGACTATTTTCCTACAATTGTGATTTTCCCATATGTTTTTACCATGAAACATAGAAAGGCAGCCTACGAAAAGGTCCAGTGCCCTCCTAACCTAACCCATGCACTCCTATTTGTTGGCGATGTCCATTTGCTCTAAGAGTTCCGTGACGTAACCCCTAACCCTAAGTGGAATTTTTCTCCCAATGGATTTTTCCCTGTATTTTCCATGAAACAATAGTTTGCAGCGAGAACAATTCAGTGTCCCTCCTAACCATACCAAGCACTCCGAGTTTGTTGGCGATGTCAATTTTGCTCAAAGATTTTACTTGTGACGTATCCCTATCCCTAATGGAATTTCCTCATGATATTTTCCCCTGTATTTTTAACCAAGAAACAAATAATTTCAGCCTAGAAAATTCAGTGCCGTCCTAACCATACCCCAGCAACTCCGATTCGTGGCGATGTCCATTTTGCTCTATGAGTTCACGGTGACGTAACCCTAACCCTAAGTGGAATTTTCCTACAATGGGATTTTCCCATGTTTTTTACCATGAAACATAGAAAGGGCAGCATAGAAAGGTCAGTGCCCTCCTAACCATACCCATGCACTCCTAGTTTGTTGGCGATGTCCATTTTGCTCTGAGAGTTCACAGTGACGTAACCCTAACCCTAAGTGGAATTTTTCTCCAATGGGATTTTCCCATGTATTTTACCAGGAAACATAGATATTGCAGCCTAGAAAATTCAGTGCCCTCCTAACCATACCCAAGCACTCCAAGTTTGTTGGCGATGTCAATTTTCCTCTAAGATTTAACGGTGACGTATCCCTATCCCTAAGTGGAATTTTCCTCCAATGAGATTTTCCCATGTATTTTACCAAGAAACATAGATATTGCAGCCTAGAAAACTCAGTGCCCTCCTAACCATACCCAAGCACTCCGAGTTCGTTGGCGATGTCCATTTTGCTCTAGGAGTTCCCGGTGACATAACCCTAAACCCAAGTGGAATTTTCCTCCAATGGGATTTTCCCATGTATTTTACCAGGAAACATAGAAAGTGCACCCTAGAAAAGTCAGTGCCCTCCTAACCATACCCAAGCACTCCTAGTTTGTTGGTGATGTCCATTTTGCTCTAAGAGTTCACAGTGACGTAACACTAACCCTAAGTGGAATTTTTCTCCAATAGGATTTTCCCATGTATTTTACCAGGAAACATAGATATTGCAGGCTAGAAAAGTCAGTGCCCTCCTAACCATACCCAAGCACTCCGAGTTCGTTGGCGATGTCCATTTTGCTCTAGGAGTTCCCGGCGACATAACCCTAACCCTAAGTGGAATTTTCCTACAATGGGATTTTCCCATGTGTTTTACCATGAAACATAGAAAGGGCAGCCTAGAAATGTCAGTGCCCTCCTAACCATACCCATGCACTCCTAGTTTGTTGCCGATGTCCATTTTGCTCTGAGAGTTCACAGTGACGTAACCCTATCCCTAAGTGGAATTTTCCTCCAATGAGATTTTCCCATGTATTTTACCAAGAAACATAGATATTGCAGCCTAGAAAACTCAGTGCCCTCCTAACCATACCCAAGCACTCCGAGTTCGTTGGCGATGTCCATTTTGCTCTAGGAGTTCCCGGCGACATAACCCTAACCCTAAGTGGAATTTTCCTACAATGGGATTTTCCCATGTGTTTTACCATGAAACATAGAAAGGGCAGCCTAGAAATGTCAGTGCCCTCCTAACCATACCCATGCACTCCTAGTTTGTTGGCGATGTCCATTTTGCTCTAAGAGTTCACAGTGACGTAACCCTAACCCTAAGTGGAATTTTTCTCCAATGGGATTTTCCCATGTATTTTACCAGGAAACAAAGATATTGCAGCCTAGAAAATTCAGTGCCCTCCTAACCATACCCAAGCACTCCGAGTTCGTTGGCGATGTCCATTTTGCTCTAGGAGTTCCCGGCGACATAACCCTAAACCTAAGTGGAATTTTCCTCCAATGGGATTTTCCCATGTATTTTACCAGGAAACATAGAAAGTGCACCCTAGAAAGGTCAGTGCCCTCCTAACCATACCCATGCACTCCTAGTTTGTTGGCGATGTCCATTTTGCTATAAGAGTTCACAGTGACGTAACCCTAACCCTAAGTGGAATTTTTCTCCAATGGGATTTTCCCATGTATTTTACCAGGAAACATAGATATTGCAGCGAGAAAATTCAGTGCCCTCCTAACCATACCCAAGCACTCCGAGTTTGTTGGCGATGTCAATTTTGCTCAAAGATTTAACGGTGACGTATCCCTATCCCTAAGTGGAATTTTCCTCCAATGAGATTTTCCCATGTATTTTACCAAGAAACATAGATATTGCAGCCTAGAAAATTCAGTGCCCTCCTAACCATACCCAAGCACTCCGAGTTCGTTGGCGATGTCCATTTTGCTCTAGGA
>NW_024099017.1:0-10687 GCF_016545835.1 Crotalus tigris
GTTAAATTTTATGCTTAAAAAACGTGCTTTTTGTAGTTTTTAAAAATTGAGACGTTTTGGTGTCCAGGGAAGGAAATTACTGATGCCGGGGTGAGGGATTTTTGTGCTCTGGAGGTGAAAATTTTTGTTTCACCCAAATGTAAAAACCAACATCAGAATGCGATTCGGGGTTAAATTTCAAGCTTAAAAATGGTCCATTTTTTAGTTTTTAAAAATTGAGCCGTTTTGGTGTCCAGGGAAGGAAATTCCTGATGCCGGGGTCAGGGATTTTTGTGCTCTACAGGTGAAAATTTTTGCTTCACCCAAATGTATAAACGGACGTCAGAATGGGATTCGGGGTTAAATTTCATGCTTAAACAACACGTGCTTTTTCTGGTTTTTAAGGAATTTGAGAGCGGTGTTTTGATGTGTCCGGGTTGGGGATATGGTAATTCCTGGATGCCAGGGTCAGGTATTGTTTTGTACTCCGGGAGGTGCCAAATTTGTGTTCACAGGGCCAAATGTTATAAACAGGACGTCAGAATGGAAGCGAGTTCGGATTTAAACTTTCGTGGCTTAAAAAGTGGTGGCTTTGGGAGTATGCTCAGGGTTTTTGGTAGAAAATTGAAGCCATTTTGGTGTCGCATGGAAGAAAATTCCTGATGTTCCGTTTGTCGGGATTTTTGTGCTCCGCAGGTGAAAAATTTTTGTTCCACCCAAATTTATAAACGGACGTCAGATTGGGATTCGGGGTTAAATTTCATGCATAAAAATGGTGCTTTTTGTAGTTTTTAAAAATTGAGCCATTTTGGTGTCCAGGGAAGGAAATTCCTGATGCCAGGGTCAGGAATTTTTGTGCTCCGGAGGTGAAATATTTTTTTTCAACCAAATGTATAAACGGACGTCAGATTGGGATTCGGGGTTAAATTTCATGCATAAAAAAAAGTGGCTTTTTCTGCCTTTTTAAAAATTGACCGTTTGTGATGTGTGCGTGGAAGGAAATTCCTGATGCCGGGGTCAGGAATTTTTGTGCTCCGGAGGTGAAAATTTTTGTTTCACCCAAATGTAAAAACAGATGTCAGAATGGGATTCGGGGTTAAATTTCATGCTTAAAATGGTGTTTTTTGTAGTTTTTAAAAATAGAGCCATTTTGGTGTCCATGGAAGGAAATTTTTGATTTCGGGGTCAGGGATTTTTGTGCCCCACAGATGAAAATTTTTGTTCCACCCAAATGTAAAAACAAACGTCAGAATGGGATTCGGGGTTAAATTTCATGCTTAAAAAAGGTGCTTTTTCTGGTTTTTAAAAATTGAGCCGTTTTGGTGTCCGGGGAAGGAAATTCCTGATACCAGGGTCAGGGATTTTTGTGCTCCGGAGGTGAAAATTTTTGTTTCACCCAAATGTAAAAACAGACGTCAGAATGGGATTCGGGGTTAAATTTCATGCTTAAAATTGTGTTTTTTGTAGTTTTAAAAAATTGAGCCATTGTGGTGTCCATGGAAGGAAATTCCAGATTTCAGGGTCAGGGATTTTTGTGCTCCGCAGATGAAAATTTTTCTTCCACCCAAATGTAAAAACAGACGTCAGAATGGGATTCAGGGTTAAATTTCATGCTTAAAAAAAGTGCTTTTTCTGTTTTTTAAAAATTGAGCTGTTTTGATGTCCTGGGAAGGAAATTCCTGATGCCGGGGTCAGTAATTTTTGTGCTCCGCAGATGAAAATTTTTGTTCCACCCAAATGTAAAAACAGATGTCAGAATGGGATTCGGGGTTAAATTGCATGCTTAAAAAAGTTGCTTTTTCTGGTTTTTAAAAATTGAGCCATTTTGGTGTCCGAAGAAGGAAATTCCTGATTTCGGGGTCAGGGATTTTTGTGCTCCGGAGGTGAAAAATTTTGTTTCATCCAAATGTAAAAACAGACGTCAGAATGGGATTCGGGGTTAAATTTCATGCTTAAAATGGTGTTTTTTGTAGTTTTTAAAAATTGAGCCGTTTTGATGTCCGGGGAAGGAAATTCCTGATGCCAGGGTCAGGGATTTTTGTGCTCCGGAGGTGAAAAATTTTGTTTCATCCAAATGTAAAAACAGACGTCAGAATGCGATTCGGGGTTAAATTTCATACTTAAAATGGTGCTTTTTGTAGTTTTTAAAAATTGAGCCATTTTGGTGTCCATGCAAGGAATTCCTTCCTGATGTCGGTGTCAGGGGATTTTTGTGCTCGAGGTGACAAAATTTTTTTTGAACCCGAAATGTAATAAACAGACTCAGGAATGGATTCGGGTTAAATTTCATGCTTAAAAATGGTGCTTTTTTCTGCTTTTAAAATTGAGCCCGTTTTGATGTCGGGGAAGGAATTCCTGATGCCGGGTCAGAATTTTTGTGCTCCGGTAGGTGAAAATTTTGTTTCACCCAAATTGTAAAAAAGATGTCATGATGGGGATTCGGGGTTAAATTTCATGCTTTAACAATGGTGTTTTGTAGTTTTTAAAAATTGAGCCATTTTGGTGTCCATGGAACGAAATTTTTGATGTCGGGGTCAGGGATTTTTGTGCCCCAAAGATGAAAATTTTTGTTCCACCCAAATGTAAAAACAGACGTCAGAATGGGATTCGGGGTTAAATTTCATGCTTAAAAAAGGTGCTTTTTCTGGTTTTTAAAAATTGAGCCATTTTGGTGTCCATGGAAGGAAATTCCTGATTTCGGGGTCAGGGATTTTTGTGCTCCGGAGGTGAAAATTTTTGTTCCACCCAAATGTAAAAACAGACTTCAGAATGGGATTCGGGGTTAAATTTCATGCTTAAAAACAGTGCTTTTTCTGGTTTTTAAAAATTGAGCCGTTTTGATGTCCGGGGAAGGAAATTCCTGATGCCAGGGTCAGGGATTTTTGTGCTCCGGAGGTGAAAATTTTTGTTCCACCCAAATGTAAAAACAGACATCAGAATGGGATTCGGAGTTAAATTTCAAGCTTAAAAAAAGTGCTTTTTCTGGTTTTTAAAAATTGAGTCTTTTTGGTGTCCGTGGAAGGAAATTCCTGATACCAGGGTCAGGGATTTTTGTGCTCCGGAGGTGAAAATTTTTGTTACACCCCAATGTAAAAGACACGTCCGAATGGGATGTCGGGGGTTTAAATTTTCATGTTAAAATGGTGCTTTTTGTATTTTTTAAAATTGAGCCATTTTTGTGTCATGAAGGAAATTCCTGATTCGGGTTCAGTATTTTTGTTGGCTCCGGAGGTGAAAATTTTTGTTCCACCCAAAGTTAAAAACAGACTCAGAATGGATTCGGAGTTAAAGTTTCATGCTTAAAAACTTGCTTTTTACTGGTTTTTAAAAATTGAGCAGTTTTGATGTCCGGGGAAGGAAATTCCTGATGCCAGGGTCAGGAATTTTTGTGCTCAGCAGATGAAAATTTTTGTCCCACCCAAATGTAAAAACAGACGTCAGAATGGGATTCGGTGTTAAATTTCATGCTTAAAAAAGGTGCTATTTCTGGTTTTTAAAAATTGAGCCGTTTTGGTGTCCAGCTAAGGAAATTCCTGATACCATGGTCAGGGATTTTTGTGCTCCGGAGGTGAAAATTTTTGTTTCATCATACCCATGTTAAAAAAAACAGACGTCAGATGGATTCGGGGTTTAAATTTGATGCTTAAATTGTGGTTTTTGTATGTTTTTTAAAAAATTGAGCCATTTTGGTGTTCCATGGGAAGGAAATTCCTGATTTCAGGGTCCAGGGATTTTTGTGCTCCGCAGATGAAATTTTTCTTCCACCCAAATGTGAAAACAGATGTCCGAATGGGTTCCAGGTTAAATTTCTGGCTTAAAAAAGGTCTTTTTTCTGTTTTTACAAATTGAGCCATTTGGTGTCAAGGGAATGAAATTCCTGATGCTGGGGTCCAGGGATTTTTGTGTCTGCCTGGAGGTGACACATTTTTTTTGATTGAGCGCCGGAAATGTATAAACGACGTTATGAAATGGGATTCGGGGTTAAATTTCATGCATAAAAATGGTGCTTTTTGTGGTTTTTAAAAATTGAGCCATTTTGGTGCCCAGGGAAGGAAATTCCTGATGCGGGGGTCAGGGATTTTTGTGCTCCGGAGGTGAAATTTTTTTTTTCAACCAAATGTATAAACGGACGTCAGATTGGGATTCGGGGTTAAATTTCATGCACAAAAATGGTGCTTTTTCTGGTTTTTAAAAATTGAGCCGTTTTGATGTCCGGGGAAGGAAATTCCTGATGCCAGGGTCAGGGATTTTTGTGCTCCGCAGATGAAAATTTTTCTTCCACCCAAATGTAAAAATACACTTCAGAATGGGATTCGGGGTTAATTTTCATGCTTAAAAAAAGTGCTTTTTCTGGTTTTTAAAAATTGAGCCGTTTTGATGTTCAGGGAAGGAAATTCCTGATGCCAGGGTCAGGGATTTTTGTACTCCGGAAGTGAAAATTTTGTTTCACCCAAATGTAAAAACAGACGTCAGAATGCAATTCGGAGTTAAATTTCATGCTTAAAAATGGTGCTTTTTGTAGTTTTTAAAAATTGAGCCATTTTGGTTTCCATGGAAGGAAATTCCTGATTTCGGTGTCAGGGATTTTTGTGCTCCGCAGGTGAAAATTTTTGTTCGACCCAAATGTATAAACGGACATCAGAATGGGATTCGGGGTTAAATTTCATGCTTAAAAAAAGTGCTTTTTCTGGTTTTTAAAAATTGAGCCGTTTTGAATTCCGGGGAATGAAATTCCTGATGCCAGGGTCAGGGATTTTTGTACTCCGGAGGTGAAAATTTTGTTTCACCCAAATGTAAAAACAGACGTCAGAATGCGATTCGGGGTTAAATTTCATGCTTAAAATTGTGTTTTTTGTAGTTTTAAAAAATTGAGCCATTGTGGTGTCCATGGAAGGAAATTCCAGATTTCAGGGTCAGGGATTTTTGTGCTCCACAGATGAAAATTTTTGTTCCACCCAAATGTAAAAACAGACGTCAGAATGGGATTCGGGGTTAAATTTCATGCTTAAAAAAGTTGCTTTTTCTGGTTTTTAAAAATTGAGCCGTTTTGGTGTCCGAAGAAGGAAATTCCTGATTTCTGGGTCAGGGATTTTTGTGCTCCGGAGTTGACAAATTTTTTTTGACCCAAATGTATAAACGGACGTCAGAATGGGATTCGGGGTAAATTTCATGCTTAAAAATGGTGCTTTTTGTAGTTTTTAAAAATTGAGCCGTTTTGATGTCCGGGGAAGGAAATTCCTGATGCCAGGGTCAGGGATTTTTGTGCTCCGGAGGTGAAAAATTTTGTTTCACCCAAATGTAAAAACAGACGTCAGAATGCGATTCGCGGTTAAATTTCATGCTTAAAAATGGTGCTTTTTGTAGTTTTTAAAAATTGAGCCCTTTTGGTGTCCATGCAAGGAAATTCCTGATGTCGGGGTCAGGGATTTTTGTGCTCCGGGGGTGACAAATTTTTTTTGACCCAAATGTATAAACGGACGTCAGAATGGGATTCGGGGTTAAATTTCATGCTTAAAAACAGTGCTTTTTCTGGTTTTTAAAAATTGAGCCGTTTTGATGTCCGGGGAAGGAAATTCCTGATGCCGGGGTCAGGAATTTTTGTGCTCCGCAGATGAAAATTTTTGTTCTACCAAATGTAAAAACAGACGTCAGAATGCAATTCGGAGTTAAATTTCATGCTTAAAAATGGTGCTTTTTCTGCTTTTTAAAAATTGAGCCGTTTTGATGTCCGGGGAAGGAAATTCCGGATGCCGGGGTCAGTAATTTTTGTGCTCCGGAGGTGAAAATTTTTGTTTCACCCAAATGTAAAAACAGATGTCAGAATGGGATTCGGGGTTAAATTTCATGCTTAAAATGGTGTTTTTTGTAGTTTTTAAAAATTGAGCCATTTTGGTTTCCATGGAAGGAAATTCCTGATTTCGGTGTCAGGGATTTTTGTGCTCCGCAGGTGAAAATTTTTGTTCGACCCAAATGTATAAACGGACATCAGAATGGGATTCGGGGTTAAATTTCATGCTTAAAAAAAGTGCTTTTTCTGGTTTTTAAAAATTGAGCCGTTTTGATGTCCGGGGAAGGAAAGTCCTGATGCCTGGGTCAGGGATTTTTGTACTCCGGAGGTGAAAATTTTGTTTCACCCAAATGTAAAAACAGACGTCAGAATGCGATTCGGGGTTAAATTTCATGCTTAAAATTGTGTTTTTTGTAGTTTTAAAAAATTGAGCCATTGTGGTGTCCATGGAAGGAAATTCCAGATTTCAGGGTCAGGGATTTTTGTGCTCCACAGATGAAAATTTTTGTTCCACCCAAATGTAAAAACAGACGTCAGACTGGGATTCGGGGTTAAATTTCATGCTTAAAAAAGTTGCTTTTTCTGGTTTTTAAAAATTGAGCCGTTTTGGTGTCCGAAGAAGGAAATTCCTGATTTCGGGGTCAGGGATTTTTGTGCTCCGGAGTTGACAAATTTTTTTTGACCCAAATGTATAAACGGACGTCAGAATGGGATTCAGGGTAAATTTCATGCTTAAAAATGGTGCTTTTTGTAGTTTTTAAAAATTGAGCCGTTTTGATGTCCGGGGAAGGAAATTCCTGATGCCAGGGTCAGGGATTTTTGTGCTCCGGAGGTGAAAAATTTTGTTTCACCCACATGTAAAAACAGACGTCAGAATGCGATTCGGGGTTAAATTTCATGCTTAAAATGGTGCTTTTTGTAGTTTTTAAAAATTGAGCCCTTTTGGTGTCCAGCACGGAAATTCCTGTGTCGGGGTCAGGGATTTTTTGTTGCTCCGGAGGTGACAAATTTTTTGACCCAATGTATAAACGGACGTCAGAAGGGGATTCGGGGTTAAATTTCATGCTTAAAAAAGGTGCTTTTTCTGGTTTTTAAAAATTGAGCTGTTTTGATGTCTGGGGAAGGAAATTCCTGATGCCGGGGTCAGGAATTTTTGTGCTCCGCAGATGAAAATTTTTGTTCTACCAAATGTAAAAACAGACGTCAGAATGCAATTCGGAGTTAAATTTCATGCTTAAAAATGGTGCTTTTTCTGCTTTTTAAAAATTGAGCCGTTTTGATGTCCGGGGAAGGAAATTCCTGATGCCGGGGTCAGGAATTTTTGTGCTCCGGAAGTGAAAATTTTTGTTTCACCCAAATGTAAAAACAGATGTCAGAATGGGATTCGGGGTTAAATTTCATGCTTAAAATGGTGTTTTTTGTAGTTTTTAAAAATTGAGCCATTTTGGTGTCCATGGAAGGAAATTTTTGATTTCGGGGTCAGGGATTTTTGTGCACCACAGATGAAAATTTTTGTTCCACCCAAATGTAAAAACAGACGTCAGAATGGGATTCGGGGTTAAATTTCATGCTTAAAAAAGGTGCTTTTTCTGGTTTTTAAAAATTGAGCTGTTTTGATGTCCGGGGAAGGAAATTCCTGATGCCGGGGTCAGGAATTTTTGTGCTCCGCAGATGAAAATTTTTGTTCCACCCAAATGTAAAAAGAGACGTCAGAATGCAATTCGGAGTTAAGTTTCATGCTTAAAAATGGTGCTTTTTGTAGTTTTTAAAAATTGAGCCATTTTGGTGTCCATGGAAGGAAATTCCTGATTTCGGTGTCAGGGATTTTTGTGCTCCGCAGGTGAAAATTTTTGTTCGACCCAAATGTATAAACGGACGTCAGAATGGGATTCGGGGTTAAATTTCATGCTTAAAAAAAGTGCTTTTTCTGGTTTTTAAAAATTGAGCCGTTTTGAGGTCCGGGAAAGGAAATTCCTGATGCCAGGGTCAGGGATTTTTGTACTCCGGAGGTGAAAATTTCGTTTCACCCAAATGTAAAAACAGACGTCAGAATGCGATTCGGGGTTAAATTTCATGCTTAAAATTGTGTTTTTTGTAGTTTTTAAAAATTGAGCCATTGTGGTGTCCATGGAAGGAAATTCCAGATTTCAGGGTCAGGGATTTTTGTGCTCCGCAGATGAAAATTTTTGTTTCACCCAAATGTAAAAACAGACGTCAGAATGGGATTCGGGGTTTAATTTCATGCTTAAAAAAGTTGCTTTTTCTGGTTTTTAAAAAGTGAGCCGTTTTGGTGTCCGAAGAAGGAAATTCCTGATTTCGGGGTCAGGGATTTTTGTGCTCCGGAGGGTGAAAAATTTTGTCTCACCCAAATGTATAAAACAGACGTCAGGAATGCGATTTCGGGGTTAAATTTCATGCTTTAAAAAATGTTGCTTTTTGTAGTTTTTTAAAAATTGAGCCCTTTTGGTGTCCTATGCAAGGAAATTCCTGATGGCGGGGTCAGGATTTGTGCTCCGGAGGGACCTGGTGACAAAGTTTTTCTTTTGACACAAATGTATAAACGGACGTCAGAATGGGATTCGGGGTTAAATTTCATGCTTAAAAAAAGTGCTTTTTCTGGTTTTTAAAAATTGAGCTGTTTTGATGTCCGGGGAAGGAAATTCCTGATGCCAGGGTCAGGGATTTTTGTGCTCCGGAGGTGAAAAATTTTGTTTCACCCAAATGTAAAAACAGATGTCAGAATGCGATTTGGGGTTAAATTTCATGCTTAAAATGGTGCTTTTTGTAGTTTTTAAAAATTGAGCCCTTTTGGTGTCCATGCAAGGAAATTCCTGATGTCGGGGTCAGGGATTTTTGTGCTCCGGAGGTGACAAATTTTTTTTGACCCAAGTGTATAAACGGACGTCAGAATGGGATTCGGGGTTAAATTTCATGCTTAAAAATGGTGCTTTTTCTGCTTTTTAAAAATTGAGCCGTTTTGATGTCCGGGGAAGGAAATTCCTGATGCCGGGGTCAGGAATTTTTGTGCTCCAGAGGTGAAAAATTTTGTTTCACCCAAATGTAAAAACAGACGTCAGAATGGGATTCGGGGTTAAGTTTCATGCTTAAAATGGTGTTTTTTGTAGTTTTTAAAAATTGAGCCATTTTGGTGTCCATGGAAGGAAATTTTTGATTTCGGGGTCAGGGATTTTTGTGCCCCACAGATGAAAATTTTTGTTCCACCCAAATGTAAAAACAGATGTCAGAATGGGATTCGGGGTTCAATTTCATGCTTAAAAAAGGTGCTTTTTCTGGTTATAAAAATTGAGCCTTTTTGGTGTCCGTGGAAGGAAATTCCTGATACCAGGGTCAGGGATTTTTGTGCTCCGGAGGTGAAAATTTTTGTTACACCCAAATGTAAAAACAGACGTCAGAATGGGATTCGGGGTTAAATTTCATGCTTAAAAATGGTGCTTTTTGTAAGTTTTTAAATATTTGAGTGCTGTGAGACATTTTGGTTGTCCATGGAAGGAAATTCCTGATTTCGGTGTCAGGGATTTTTGTGCTCCGCAGGTGAAAATTTTTGTTCGACCCAAATGTATAAACGGACGTCAGAATGGGATTCAGGGTTAAATTTCATGCTTTAAAAAAGTGCTTTTTCTGTTTTTTAAAAATTGAGCTGTTTTGATGTCTGGGGAAGGAAATTCCTGATGCCGGGGTCAGGAATTTTTGTGCTCCGCAGATGAAAATTTTTGTTCCACCCAAATGTAAAAACAGATGTCAGAATGGGATTCGGGGTTAAATTTCATGCTTAAAATGGTGTTTTTTGTAGTTTTTAAAAATTGAGCCATTTTGGTGTCCATGGAAGGAAATTTTTGATTTCGGGGTCAGGGATTTTTGTGCCCCACAGATGAAAATTTTTGTTCCACCCAAATGTAAAAACAGACGTCAGAATGGGATTCGGGGTTAAATTTCATGCTTAAAAAAGGTGCTTAGAAAAATTTCTGGTTATAAAAATTGAGCCTTTTTGGTGTCCGTGGAAGGAAATTCCTGATACCAGGGTCAGGGATTTTTGTGCTCCGGAGGTGAAAATTTTTGTTACACCCAAATGTAAAAACAGACGTCAGAATGGGATTCGGGGTTAAATTTCATGCATAAAAATGGTGCTTTTTGTAGTTTTTAAATATTGAGCCATTTTGGTGTCCATGGAAGGAAATTCCTGATTTCGGTGTCAGGGATTTTTGTGCTCCGCAGGTGAAAATTTTTGTTCGACCCAAATGTATAAACGGACGTCAGAATGGGATTCAGGGTTAAATTTCATGCTTTAAAAAAGTGCTTTTTCTGTTTTTTAAAAATTGAGCTGTTTTGATGTCTGGGGAAGGAAATTCCTGATGCCGGGGTCAGGAATTTTTGTGCTCCGCAGATGAAAATTTTTGTTCCACCCAAATGTAAAAACAGATGTCAGAATGGGATTCGGGGTTAAATTTCATGCTTAAAATGGTGTTTTTTGTAGTTTTTAAAAATTGAGCCGTTTTGATGTCCGGGGAAGGAAATTCCTGATGCCAGGGTCAGGGATTTTTGTGCTCCGGAGGTGAAAATTTTTTTTGACCCAAATGTAAAAATAGACTTCAGAATGGGATTCGGGGTTAAATTTCATGCTTAAAAAAAGTGCTTTTTCTGGTTTTTAAAAATTGAGCCGTTTTGATGTCCGGGGAAGGAAATTCCTGATGCCAGGGTCAGGGATTTTTGTACTCCGGAGGTGAAAATTTCGTTTCACCCAAATGTAAAAACAGACGTCAGAATGCGATTCGGGGTTAAATTTCATGCTTAAAATTGTGTTTTTTGTAGTTTTTAAAAATTGAGCCATTGTGGTGTCCATGGAAGGAAATTCCAGATTTCAGGGTCAGGGATTTTTGTGCTCCGCAGATGAAAATTTTTGTT
>NW_024099018.1:0-6680 GCF_016545835.1 Crotalus tigris
TTTTTACATTTGGGTGAAAAAAAATTTTCACCTCCGGAGCTCAAAAATCCCTGACCCCGGCATCAGGAATTTCCTTCCCCAGACACCTAAAGGGCTCAATTTTTAAAAACTAAAAAAAGCACCATTTTTAAGCATGAAATATAAACCTGAATCCCATTCTGACATCCGTTTTTACATTTGGGTGAAAAAAAAATTTTCACCTCCGTAGCTCAAAAATCCCGGACCCCGGCATCAGGAATTTCCTTCCCCAGACACCTAAAGGGCTCAATTTTTAAAAACTAAAAAAAGCACCATTTTTAAGCATGAAATATAAACCTGAATCCCATTCTGACGTCCGTTTTACATTTGGGTGAAAAAAAATTTTCACCTCCGGAGCTCAAAAATCCCTGACCCCGGCATCAGGAATTTCATTCCCCAGACACCAAAAGGGCTCAATTTTTAAAAACTACAAAAACCACCATTTTTAAGCATGAAATTTAACCCCAAATCCCATTCTGATGTCTGTTTTTACATTTGGGTCAAAAAAAAAAATTTCCGCCCTGGAGTTCAAAAATCCCTGACCCCGGCATCAGGAATTTTCTTCCCCAGACACCAAAATGGCTCAATTTTTAAAAACTACAAAAAGCACCATTTTTAAGCATGAAATTTAAACCCGAATCCCATTATGACGTCCGTTTTTATATTTGGGTGAAAAAAAATTTTCACCTCCGGACCTCAAAAATCCCGGACCCGGCATCAGGAATTTCCTTCCCCAGACACCTAAATGGGTCAATTTTTAAAAACTACAAAAAGCACCATTTTTAAGCATGAAATTTAACCCCGAATCTCATTCTGACGTCCGTTTTTATATTTGGGTGAAAAAAAAAATTTCACCTCCGGAGCTCAATAATCCCTGACCCCAGCATCAGGAATTTCCTTCCCCAGACACCTAAAGGGCTCATTTTTAAAAACTACAAAGCACCATTTGAAGCAGGAAATTTAAACCCCGAATCCCATTCTGACCGTCCTTTTTACATTGGTTTTTTTTTTTTGGGGGGTCGAAAAAAATTTTTCACCTCCTAAGCTCAAAAATCCCTGACCCCGGCATCGGACTTTCCTTCCCCAGACACCAAAAGGCTCCATTTTAAAAACTACAAAAACCACCGTTTTTAAGCATGGCATTTACCACAAATCCCATTCTGATGTCCGTTTTTTACATTTGGTGAAAAAAAAATGTTCAACTCCGTAGCTCAAAAATCCCTGACACCCGGCATCAGGAATTTCCTTCCCCACACACCAAAAGGGTCGATGTTTAAAGACTACAAAAAGCACCATTTTTAAGCATGAAATTTAACCCCGAATCCCATTATGACGTCCGTTTTTATATTTGGGTGAAAAAAAAATTTTCACCTCCGGAGCTCAAAAAATCCCTGACCCCGGCCGGCATCATGAATTTCCTTCACCACACACCAAAAGGGCTCCATTTTTAAAAACTACAAAAACCACCATTTTTAAGCATGAAATTTAAACCCGAATCCCATTCTGACGTCCGTTTTTATATTTGGGTGAAAAAAAAATTTTCACCTCTGGAGCTCAAAAATCCCTGACCCCGGCCGGCATCATGAATTTCCTTCCCCACACACCAAAAGGGCTCGATGTTTAAAGACTACAAAAAGCACCATTTTTAAGCATGAAATTTAACCCCGAATCCCATTCTGACGTCCCTTTTTACATTTGGGTGAAAAAAAATTTTCACCTCCGGAGATCAAAAATCCTGGACCCCGGCATCAGGAATTTCCTTTCCCAGACACCTAAAGGGCTCAATTTTAAAAAACTAGAAAAAGCACCATTTTTACGCATGAAATTTAACCCCGTATCCCATTCTGACGTCCATTTTTAAATTTGGGTCAAAAAAAATTTTCACCTCCGGAGCTCAAAAATCCCTGACCCCGGCATAAGGAATTTCCTTCCCCAGACACCAAAAGGGCTCAAGTTTTGAGAACTACAAAAAGCACCATTTTTAAGCATGAAATTTAACCCCAAATCCCATTCTGACATCCGTTTTTACATTTGGGTGAAAAAAAATTTTCACCTCCGGAGCTCAAAAATCCCTGACCCCGGCATCAGGAATTTCCTTCCCCAGACACCTAAAGGGCTCCATTTTAAAAAACTACAAAAAGCACCGTTTTTAGGCATGAAAATTAACCCCGAATCCCATTCTGACGTCCGTTTTTATATTTGGGTGAAAAAAAAATTTTCACCTCCGGAGCTCAAAAATCCCTGACCCCGGCATCAGGAATTTCCTTCCCCAGACACCAAAAGGGCTCCATTTTTAAAAACTACAAAAAGCACCATTTTTAAGCATGAAATTTAACCCCGAATCCCATTCTGACATCCATTTTTATATTTGGGTCAAAAAAAATTTTTCACCTCCGGAGCTCAAAAATCCCTGACCCCGGACTCAGGAATTACCGTCCCCAGACACCAAAAGGGCTCAATTTTTAAAAACTACAAAAACCACCATTTTTAAGCATGAAATTTAAACCCGAATCCCATTCTGACGTCTGTTTTTATATTTGGGTGAAAAAAAAATTTTCACCTCTGGAGCTCAAAAATCCCTGACCCCTTCCGGCATCATGATTTCCTTCCCACACACCAAAAGTGCTTCGATGTTTACATACTACAAAAGCATCCATTTTTACGCATGAAATTAAAAAACGCGCTAATCCTATTCTGACGTCCGTTTTTATATTTGGGTCAAAAAAAAAATTTCAAATTCGGAGCTCAAAAATCCCTTACCCTGGCATCAGGAATTTCTTTTCCAGACACCAAAAGGGCTCAATTGTTAAAAACTACAAAAAGCACCATTTCTAAGCATGAAATTTAACCCCGAATCCCATTCTGACATCCGTTTTTATATTTGGGTGAAAAAAAAATTTCACCCCCGGAGCTCAAAAATCCTGGACCCCGGCATCAGGAATTTCCTTCCCCAGACACCAAAAGGGCTCAATTGTTAAAAACTACAAAAAGCACCATTTTTACGCATGAAATTTAACCCCGAATCCGATTCTGACGTCCGTTTATATATTTGGGTGAAAAAAAAATTTTCACCTCCGGAGCTCAAAAATCCCTAATCGCGGCATCAGGAATTTCCTTCCCCAGACACCAAAATGGCTCAATTTTTAAAAACTCCAAAAAGCACCATTTTTAGGAATGAAATTTAAACCCGAATCCCATTATGACGTCCGTTTTTATATTTGGGTCAAAAAAAAAATTTCAAATTCGGAGCTCAAAAATCCCTTACCCTGGCATCAGGAATTTCTTTTCCAGACACCAAAAGGGCTCAATTGTTAAAAACTACAAAAAGCACCATTTCTAAGCATGAAATTTAACCCCGAATCCCATTCTGACATCCGTTTTTATATTTGGGTGAAAAAAAAATTTCACCCCCGGAGCTCAAAAATCCCTGACCCCGGCATCAGGAACTTCCTTCCCCAGACACCAAAAGGGCTCAATTTTTAAGAACTACAAATAGTACTATTTTTAAGCATGAAATTTAACCCCGAATCCCATTCTGATGTCCATTTTTACATTTGGGTCAAAAAAAATTTTTCACCTCCGGAGCTCAAAAATCCCTGACCCCGGCATCAGGAATTTCCTTCCCCAGACACCAAAAGGGCTCAATTTATTAAAACTACAAAAAGTACTATTTTTAAGCATGAAATTTAACCCCGAATCCCATTATGACGTCCATTTTTACATTTGGGTCAAAAAAAAATTTCCGCCCTGGAGCTCAAAAATCCCTGACCCCGGCATCATGAATTTCCTTCCCCAGACACCAAAAGGGCTCGATGTTTAAAGACTACAAAAAGCACCATTTTTAAGCATGAAATTTAAACCCGAATCCCATTCTGACATCCGTTTTTACATTTGGGTCAAAAAAAAAAATTTCCGCCCTGGAGCTCAAAAATCCCTGACCCCGGAATCAGGAATTTCCTTCCC
This sequence comes from Crotalus tigris, assembly GCF_016545835.1. Lineage (NCBI taxonomy): Eukaryota > Metazoa > Chordata > Lepidosauria > Squamata > Viperidae > Crotalus > Crotalus tigris. The sequence goes on from NW_024099018.1 coordinate 3,982, forward strand.
CACACACCAAAAGGGCTCGATGTTTAAAGACTACAAAGAGCACCATTTTTAAGCATGAAATTTAACCCCGAATCCCATTCTGACGTCCGTTTTTATATTTGGGTGATAAAAAAATTTTCACCTCCGGAGCTCAAAAATCCTGGACCCCGGCATCAGGAATTTCCTTCCCCAGACACCTAAAGGGTTCAATTTTAAAAAACTAGAAAAAGCACCATTTTTAAGCATGAAATATAAACCTGAATCCCATTCTGACGTCTGTTTTACATTAGGGTGAAAAAAAATTTTCACCTCCGGAGCTCAAAAATCCCTGACCCCGGCATCAGGAATTTCCTTCCCCAGACACCAAAAGGGCTCAATTTTTAAAAACTACAAAAAGCACCATTTTTAAGCATGAAATTTAACCCAGAATCCCATTCTGAGATCCGTTTTTACATTTGGGTCAAAAAAAATTTTTCACCTCCGGAGCTCAAAAATCCCTGACCCGGCATCAGGAATTTCCTTCCCCAGACCACCAACAAAAAGGGCTAAAGTTTTGAGGGGAAACTACAAAAAGCACCCATTTTTAACATGAAATTTTAAACCCCGAAATCCATTCTGACATCCGTTTTTACATTGGGCGAAAAAAAATTTCACCTCGGAGCTCAAAAATCCCTGACCCCGGCATCAGGAATCCTTCCCCAGACACCTAAAGGATCAATTTTTAAAAATACAAAAGCACCATTTTAAGCATGAAATTTAACCCCGAATCCATTCTGACATCCGTTTATATTTGGGTGAAAAAAAAAATTTCACCTCCGGAGCACAAAAATCCCTGACCCCGACATCAGGAATTTCCTTCCCCGGACACCAAAATGGCTCAATTTTTAAAAACTACAAAAGCACCTTTTTTAAGCATGAAATTTAACCCCGAATCCCATTCTGACGTCCATTTTTATATTTGGGTCAAAAAAAATTTTTCACCTCCGGAGCTCAAAAATCCCTGACCCTGGCATCAGGAATTTCCTTCCCCAGACACCTAAAGGTCTCAATTTTTAAAAACTACAAAAAGCACCATTTTTAAGCATGAAATTTAACCCCGAATCCCATTCTGACGTCCGTTTTTACATTTGGGTCAAAAAAAAAATTTCCGTCCTGCAGCTCAAAAATCCCTGACCCCGGCATCAGGAATTTCCTTCCCCAGACACCTAAAGGGCTCAATTTTTAAAAACTACAAAAATCAACATTTTTAAGCATGAAATTTAACCCCAAATCCCATTCTGACGTCCGTTTTTACATTTGGGTCAAAAAAAAAATTTCCGCCCTCCAGCTCAAAAATCCCTGACCCCGGCATCAGGAATTTCCTTCCCCAGACACCAAAAGGGCTCAATTTTTAAAAACTACAAAAAGCACCATTTTTATACATGAAATATAAACCTGAATCCCATTCTGATGTCCATTTTTACATTTGGGTCAAAAAAAAATTTTCACCTCCGGAGCTCAAAAATCCCTGACCCCGGCATCAGGAATTTCCTTCCCCAGACACCAAAAGGGCTCAATTGTTAAAAACTACAAAAAGCACCATTTTTACGCATGAAATTTAACCCCGAATCCGATTCTGACGTCCGTTTATATATTTGGGTGAAAAAAAAATTTTCACCTCCGGAGCTCAAAAATCCCTAATCGCGGCATCAGGAATTTCCTTCCCCAGACACCAAAATGGCTCAATTTTTAAAAACTCCAAAAAGCACCATTTTTAAGCATGAAATTTAAACCCGAATCCCATTATGACGTCCGTTTTTATATTTGGATCAAAAAAAAAATTTCAAATTCGGAGCTCAAAAATCCCTTACCCTGGCATCAGGAATTTCTTTTCCAGACACCAAAAGGGCTCAATTGTTAAAAACTACAAAAAGCACCATTTCTAAGCATGAAATTTAACCCCGAATCCCATTCTGACATCCGTTTTTATATTTGGGTGAAAAAAAAATTTCACCCCCGGAGCTCAAAAATCCCTGACCCCGGCATCAGGAACTTCCTTCCCCAGACACCAAAAGGGCTCAATTTTTAAAAACTACAAAAAGCACCATTTTTAAGCATGAAACTTAACCCCGAATCCCATTCTGACGTCCATTTGTAAATTTGGGTCAAAAAAATTTTTCCCCTCCGGAGCACAAAAATCCCTGACCCCGGCATCAGGAATTTCCTTCCCCAGACACCAAAAGGGCTCTATTTATTAAAACTACAAAAAGTACTATTTTTAAGCATGAAATTTAACCCCGAATCCCATTCTGACGTCCATTTTTACATTTGGGTCAAAAAAAAATTTTCACCCCCGGAGCTCAAAAATCCCTGACCCCGGCATCAGGAACTTCCTTCCCCAGAAACCAAAAGGGCTCAATTTTTAAAAACTACAAAAACCACCATTTTTAAGCATGAAATTTAACCCAAAATCCCATTCTGACGTCCGTTTTTACATTTGGGTCAAAAAAAAATTTCCGCCCTGGAGCTCAAAAATCCCTGACCCCGGCATCATGAATTTCCTTCCCCAGACACCAAAAGGGCTCGATGTTTAAAGACTACAAAAAGCACCATTTTTAAGCATGAAATTTAAACCCGAATCCCATTCTGACATCCGTTTTTACATTTGGGTCAAAAAAAAAAATTTCCGCCCTGGAGCTCAAAAATCCCTGACCCCGGAATCAGGAATTTCCTTCCCCAAC
>NW_024099019.1:0-7567 GCF_016545835.1 Crotalus tigris
GTTTTTAAAAATTGAGCCGTTTTGGTGTCCGGGGAATGAATGTCCTGATGCCGGGGTCAGGGATTTTTGTACTCTCGAGGTGAAAATTTTTTTTGATCCAAATATAAAAACGGACATCAGAATTGGATTCAGGATTAAATTTCATGCTTAAAAATGGAGCTTTATATAGTTTTTAAAAATTGAGCCGTTTTGGTGTCCGGGGAATGAATTTCCTGATGCCGGGGTCAGGGATTTTTGTGCTCTGGAGGTGAAAAATTTTTTTGACCCAAATGTAAAAACGGACATCAGAATTGGATTCGGAGTTAAATTTCATGCTTAAAAATGGAGCTTTATATAGTTTTTAAAAATAGAGCCGTTTTGGTGACTGGGGAAGGAACTTCCTGATGCCGGAGGGATTTTTGTGTTCCGGAGGTGAATTTTTTTTTTTGGCCCAAATGTAAAAACGGACATCAGAATTAGATTTGGGGTTAAATTTCATGCTTAAAATGGAGCTTTATGCAGTTTTTAAAAATTGAACCGTATCGGTGACTGGGGAAGGAAATTCCTGATGCCGGGGTTAGGGATTTTTGGGCTATGGAGGTGAAAATTTTTTTTTGACCCAAATGTAAAAACGGACATCAGAATTGGATTCGGGATTAAATTTCATGCTTAAAAATGGTGCTTTATGTATTTTTTAAAATTGAGCCGTTTTGGTGTTCGGGGAAGGACATTCCTGATGCCGGGGTCAGGGATTTTTGTGCTCTGGAGGTGAAAAATTTTTTTGACCCAAATGTAAAAACGGACATCAGAATTGGATTCGGAGTTAAAATTCATGCTTAAAAATGGAGCTTTATATAGTTTTTAAAAATAGAGCCGTTTTGGTGACTGGGGAAGGAACTTCCTGATGCCGGAGGGATTTTTGTGTTCCGGAGGTGAAATTTTTTTTTTGGCCCAAATGTAAAAACGGACATCAGAATTAGATTTGGGGTTAAATTTCATGCTTAAAATTGAGCTTTATGCAGTTTTTAAAAATTGAACCGTTTTGGTGACTGGGGAAGGAAATTCCTGATGCCGGGGTTAGGGATTTTTGGGCTATGGAGGTGAAAATTTTTTTTTGACCCAAATGTAAAAACGGACATCAGAATTGGATTCGGGATTAAATTTCATGCTTAAAAATGGTGCTTTATGTATTTTTTAAAATTGAGCCGGTTTGGTGTTCGGGGAAGGACATTCCTGATGCCGGGGTCAGGGATTTTTGTGCTCTGGAGGTGAAAATTTTTTTTGACCCAAATGTAAAAACGGACATCAGAATTGGATTTGGGGTTAAATTTCATGCTTAAAAATGGAGCTTTATATAGTTTTTAAAAGTTGAGCCGTTTTGGTGTCCGGGAATAAATTTCCTGATGCCGGGGTCAGGGATTTTTGTACTCTCGAGGGGAAAATTTTTTTTGACCCAAATGTAAAAACGGACATCAGAATTGGATTCAGGGTTAAATTTCATGCTAAAAAATGGTGCTTTATGTAGTTTTTAAAAATTGAGCCGTTTTGGTGTCCGGGGAAGGAAATTCCTGATGCCAGGGTCAGGGTTTTTTGTGCTCCGGAGGTGAAATTTTTTTTTTCACCACAAATGTCAAATGGAACGTCAGAATGGATTCGGTTTTAATTTCACATGCTTAAAAATGGTGCTTTTTATAGGTTTTAAAAAATCGAACCCTTTTGGTTCGGGAAGGAAATTCCTAGATGCCGTGGTCAGGGATTTTTTGAGCTCCAGGGGTGAAAATTTTTTTTGACCCAAATGTAAAAATTGGACTTCAGAATGGGACTCGATCGGGGTTAATTTCAGCTTTAAAAATGGTGCTTTTTGTAGTTTGTTTTAAAAATTGAGCCCTTTTGTGTCTGGGGAATAGGAAATTCCTGATGCCGGGGGTCAGGGATTTTTGAGCTCCGGAGGTGAAAATTTTTTTTTCACCCAAATGTAAAAACGGATGTCAGAATGGGATTCGGGGTTAAATTTCATGCTTAAAAATGGTGCTTTTTGTAGTTTTTTAAAATTGAGCCCTTTTGGTGTCTGGGGAAGGAAATTCCTGATGCCGGGGTCAGGGATTTTTGAGCTCTGGTGGTGAAAATTTTTTTTTAACCCAAATATAAAAACGGACATCAGAATGGGATTCAAGTTTAAATTTCATGCTTAAAAATGGTGCTTTTTGTAGTTTTTAAAAATCGAGCCATTTTGGTGTCTGGGGAAGTAAATTCCTGATGCCGGGATTAGGGATTTTTGAGCTCCGGAGGTCAAATTTTTTGGACCCAAATATAAAACGGACATCAAATGGGATTTCGGGTTAAATTTCTGCTTAAAATGGTGCTTGTGTAGTGTTTTAAAATTGAGCCCGTTTTGTTGTCTGGAAGAAATTCCGATGCCAAGGGGTCAGGGATTTTTGAGCTCCGGAGGTGAAAATTTTTTTGACCCAAATGTAAAAATGGACCTCAGAATGGGATTCGTGTTTAAATTTCATGCTTAAAAATGGTGCTTTTTGTAGTTTTTAAAAATTGAGCCCTTTTGGTGTCTGGGGAAGGAAATTCCTGATGCCGGGGTCAGGGATTTTTGAGCTCCGGAGGTGAATTTTTTTTTTTGACCCAAATGTAAAAACGGACATCAGAATGGGATTCAAGTATAAATTTCATGCTTAAAAATGGTACTTTTTGTAGTTTTTAAAAATCAAGCCCTTTTGGTGTCTGGGGAAGGAAATTCCTGATGCCGGGGTCAGGGATTTTTGAACTGCAGAGGTGAAAATTTTTTTTTGACCCAAATGTAAAAATGGATGTCAGAATGGGATTCGGGGTTAAATTTCATGCTTAAAAATGGTGCTTTCTGTAGTTTTTAAAAATTGAGCCCTTTTGGTGTCTGGGGAAGGAAATTCCTGATGCCGGGGACAGGGATTTTTGAGCTCCGGGGGTGAAAATTCTTTTTTCACCCAAATGTAAAAACGGACGTCAGAATGGGATTCGGGGTAAATTTCATGCTTAAAAATGGTGGTTTTTGTAGTTTTTAAAAATTGAGCTTTTTTGTTTTCTGGGGAAGGAAATTCCTGATGCCGGGGTCAGGGATTTTTGAGCTCCAGAGGTGAAAATTATTTTTTTGACCCAAATGTAAAAATTGATGTCAGAATGGGATTTGGGGTTAAATTTCATGCTTAAAAATGGTGCTTTTTATAGTTTTCAAAAATTGAGCCATTTTGGTGTCTGGGGAAGGAAATTCCTTATGCCGGGATTAGGGATTTTTGAGCTCCAGAGGTGAAAATTTTTTTTTGACCCAAATGTAAAAATGGACGTCAGAATGGGATTTGGGGTTAAATTTCATGCTTAAAAATGGTACTTTTTGTAGTTTTAAAAAATTGAGCCATTTTGGTGTCTGGGGAAGGAAATTCCTGATGCCGGGATTAGGGATTTTTGAGCTCCAGAGGTGAAAATTTTTTTTTGACCCAAATGTAAAAATGGACGTCAGAATGGGATTCGGGGTTAAATTTCATGATTAAAAATGGTACTTTTTGTAGTTTTAATAAATTGAGCCATTTTGGTGTCTGGGGAAGGAAATTCCTGATGCCGGGGTCAGGGATTTTTGTGCTCCGGAGGTGAAAATGTTTTTTTGACCCAAATATAAAAATGGACGTCAGAATGGGATTCGGGGTTAAATTTAATGCTTAAAATGGTGCTTTTGTAGTTTTTAAAAATCGAGCCCTTTTGGTGTCTGGTGAAGGAAATTCCTGATGCCGGGGTCAGGGATTTTTGTGCTCCGGAGGTGAAAAATTTTTTTTGACCAAAATATAAAAACAGACGTCAGAATGGGATTCGGGGTTAAATTTAATGCTTAAAATGGTGCTTTTGTAGTTTTTAAAAATCGAGCCCTTTTGGTGTCTGGGGAAGGAAATTCCAGATGCCGGGGTCAGGGATTTTTGAGCTCCAGAGGTGAAAATTTTTTTTTGACCCAAATGTAAAAATGGACGTCAGAATGGGATTCGGGGTTAAATTTCATGCTTAAAAATGGTACTTTTTTAGTTTTTAAAAATCGAGCCCTTTTGGTGTCTGGGGAAGGAAATTCCTGATGACAGGGTCAGGGATTTTTGAGCTCCAGAGGTGAAAATTTTTTTTTGACCCAAATGTAAAAATGGATGTCAGAATGAGATTCGGGGTTAAATTTCATGCTTAAAAATGGGGCTTTTTGAAGTTTTCAAAAATTGAGCCCTTTTGTTTTCTGGGGAAGGAAATTCCTGATGCCGGGGTAAGGGATTTTTGAGCTCCGGTGGTGAAAAATTTTTTTTGACCCAAATGTAAAAATGGACGTCAGAATGGGATTCGGGGTTAAATTTCATGCTTAAAAATGGTGCTTTTTATAGTTTTCAAAACTTGAGCCCTTTTGGTGTCTGGGGAAGGAAATTCCTGATGCCGGGGTCAGGGATTTTCGAGCTCCGGAGGTGAAAAATTTTTTTTGACCCAAATGTAAAAATGGACGTCAGAATGGGATTCGGGGTTAAATTTCATGCTTAAAAATGGTACTTTTTGTAGTTTTTAAAAATCGAGCCCTTTTGGTGTCTGGGAAGGAATTCCTGATGCCGGGGTCAGGGATTTTTGAGCTCCAGAGGTGAAAATTTTTTTTTGACGCAAAATGTAAAAATGGACCGTCAGAATGGGATTCCGGGGTTTAATTTTCATGCTTAAAAATGGTTCTTTTTGTAGTTTTTAAAAATTGATCCATTTGTTTCTGCGGAAGGAAATTCCTGATGCCGGGGTCAGGGATTTTTGTGCTCCGGAGGGGAAAATTTTTTTTTGACCCAAATATAAAAACTGACATCAGAATGGGACTCAGGGTTAAATTTCATGCTTAAAAATTGTGCTTTTGTAGCTTTTAAAAATCGAGCCCTTTTGTTGTCTGCGGAAGGAAATTCCTGATGCCGGGGTCAGGGATTTTTGTGCTCCGGAGGGGAAAATTTTTTTTTGACCCAAATATAAAAACTGACATCAGAATGGGACTCAGGGTTAAATTTCATGCTTAAAAATTGTGCTTTTGTAGCTTTTAAAAATCGAGCCCTTTTGTTGTCTGGGGAAGGAAATTCCTGATGCCGGGGTCAGGGATTTTTGAGCTCCAGAGGTGAAAATTTTTTTTTGACCCAAATGTAAAAATGGATGTCAGAATGGGATTCGGGGTTAAATTTCATGCTTAAAAATAGTACTTTTTGTAGTTTTTAAAAATCGAGCCCTTTTGGTGTCTGGGGAAGGAAATTCCTGATGCTGGGGTCAGGGATTTTTGAGCTCCGGAGGTGAAAATTTTTTTTGACCCAAATATAAAAACGGACATCAGAATGGGATTCGGGGTTAAATTTCATGCTTAAAATGGTGCTTTTGTAGTTTTTAAAAATTGAGCCCTTTTGGTGTCTGGGGAAGGAAATTCCTGATGCCGCGGTCAGGGATTTTTGAGCTCCGGGGGTGAAAATTTTTTTTTGAACCAAATGTAAAAATGGACGTCAGAATGGGATTCGGGGTTAAATTTCATGCTTAAAAATGGTACTTTTTGTAGTTTTAATAAATTGAGCCATTTTGGTGTCTGGGGAAGGAAATTCCTGATGCCGGGGTCAGGGATTTTTGTGCTCCGGAGGTGAAAATTTTTTTTTGACCCAAATATAAAAATGGACGTCAGAATGGGATTCGGTGTTAAATTTAATGCTTAAAATGGTGCTTTTGTAGTTTTTAAAAATCGAGCCCATTTGGTGTCTGGGGAAGGAAATTCCTGATGACAGGGTCAGGGATTTTTGAGCTCCAGAGGTGAAAATTTTTTTTTGACCCAAATGTAAAAATGGACGTCAGAATGGGATTCGGGGTTAAATTTCATGCTTAAAAATGGTGCTTTTTTGGTAGTTTTTTTTAAAAATTGGCCCTTTTGGGTGTCTGGGGAAGGAAATTCCTGATGCCGGGATTAGGGATTTTTGAGCTCCGGAGGTGAAAATTTTTTTTCACCCAAATGTAAAATGGACGTCAGAATATGATTCGGGTTTAAATTTCATGCTTAAAAATGGTGCTTTTTGTAGTTTTTAAAAATCGAGCCCTTTTGGTGTCTGGGGAAGGAAATTCCTGATGCCGAGGTCAGGGATTTTTGAGCTCCGGAGGTGAAAGTTTTTTTTTTGACCCAAATGTAAAAACGGACATCAGAATGGGATTTGGGGTTAAATTTCATGCTTAAAAATTGTGCTTTTTGTAGTTTTCAAAAATTGTTCCTTTTTGGTGTCTGGGGAAGGAAATTCCTTAATGCTGGTCTGTATTTTTGAGCTCCGAGGTGGAAAATTTTTTTTGAACCCAAATATAAAACGGACATCAGAATGGATTCGGGGTTAATTAATGCTTAAAATGTGCTTTTGTAGTTGTTTAAAAAGCGAGCCCATTTGGTGTCTGGGGAAGGAATTCCGATGCCGGGTTCAGGATTTTTGAGCTCCAGAGGTGAAATTTTTTTATTGCCCCAAATGTAAAAATGGACGTCAGAATGGGATTCGGGGTTAAATTTCTGCTTAAAATGGTACTTTTTGTATTTTAAGAACTTTGAGCCATTTTGGTGATCTGGGGAAGGACAAGTCCTGATGCCGGGTCAGGGATTTTTGTGCTCTCGGGGGGAAAATTTTTTTTTGACCAAAATATAAAAACGGACGTCAGAATGGGATTCGGGGTTAAATTTCATGCTTAAAAATGGTGCTTTTTGTAGTTTTTAAAAATTGAGCCATTTAGGTATCTGGGGAAGGAAATTCCTGATGCCGGCCGGGGTCAGGGATTTTTGAGCTCCGGGGGTGAAAATTTTTTTTTGACCCAAATGTAAAAATGGACGTCAGAATGGGATTCGGGGTTAACTTTCATGCTTAAAAATGGTACTTTTTGTAGTTTTAATAACTTGAGCCATTTTGGTGTCTGGGGAAGGAAATTCCTGATGCCGGGGTCAGGGATTTTTGAGCTCCGGGGGTGAAAAATTTTTTTTGACCCAAATGTAAAAATGGACGTCAGAATGGGATTCGGGGTTAAATTTCATGCTTAAAAATGGTGCTTTTTATAGTTTTCAAAACTTGAGCCATTTTGGTGTCTGTGGAAGGAAATTCCTGATGCCGGGGTCAGGATTTTCGAGCTCCGGAGGTTGAAAATTTTTTATGACCCTAATGTACAAATGGACGTCAGAATGGGATTCGTGGTTAAATTTCATGCTTAAAAATGGTGCTTTTTGTAGTTTTTAAAAATTGAGCCCTTTTGGTGTCTGGGGACGGAAATTCCTAATGCCGCGGTCAGGGATTTTTGAGCTCCGGGGGTGAAAATTTTTTTTTGACCCAAATTTAAAAATGGACGTCAGAATGGGATTCGGGGTTTAATTTCATGCTTAAAAATGGTACTTTTTGTAGTTTTAAAAAATTGAGCCATTTTGTTGTCTGGGGAAGGAAATTCCTGATGCCGGGGTCAGGGATTTTTGAGCTCCGGGGGTGAAAAATTTTTTTTGACCCAAATGTAAAAATGGACTTCAGAATGGGATTCGGGGTTAAATTTCATGCTTAAAAATGGTGCTTTTTAT
>NW_024099020.1:0-7773 GCF_016545835.1 Crotalus tigris
TTTCATGATGACCTAACCCATAACCCTCAGTGGAATTTTCCTCCAATGGGATTTTCCCATGCATTTTACCAGCAAACATAGATAGGGCAGCCTAGAAAAGTCAGTTGCCTCCTAACCATGCCCAATCACTCTGAGTTTGTTGGCGATGTCCATTTTGCTCTCCGAGTTCATGATGACCTAACACTAACCCTAAGTGAAATTTTTCTCCAATGGGATTTCCCCATGTATTTTTCCAGGAAACATAGATAGGGCACCCTAGAAAAGACAGTTACCTCCTAAACTTACCCAAGCACTCTGAGTTTGTTGGCGATGTCCATTTTGCTCTCCGAGTTCATGATGACCTAACCCTAACCCTAAGTGTTATTTTCCTCCAATGGGATTTCCCCATGTATTTTACCAGCAAACATAGATAAGGCAGCCTAGAAAAGTCAGTTGCCTCCTAACCATACCCAAGAACTCCAAGTTTGTTGGCGATGTCCATTTTGCTCTCCGAGTTCATGATGACCTAACCCTAACCTTAAGTGGAATTTTCCTCCAATGGGATTTCCCCATGTATTTTTCCAGGAAACATAGATAGGGCAGCCTAGAAAAGACAGTTACCTCCTAAACTTACCCAAGCACTCTGAGTTTGTTGGCGATATCCATTTTGCTCTCCGAATTCATGGTGACCTAACCCTAACCCTAAGTGGAATTTTCCCCCAATGGGATTTTCCCATGTATTTTATCAGAAAACATAGATAGGGCAGGCTGGAAAACTCAATGCCCTCTTAACCATACCCAAGCACTCCGAGTTTGTTAGCGATGTCCATTTTCCTTTATGAGTTCATGATGACCTAACCCTAACCCTAAGTGGAATTTTCCTCCAATGGGATTTCCCCATGTATTTTACCAGCAAACATAGATAAGGCAGCCTAGAAAAGTCAGTTGCCTCCTAACCATACCCAATCACTCTGAGTTTGTTGGCGATGTCCATTTTGCTCTCCGAGTTCATGATGACCTAACCTTAACCCTAAGTGGAATTTTCCTCCAATGGGATTTTCCCATGTATTTTACCAGCAAACCTAGATAGGGCAGACTAGAAAAGTCAGTGGCCTCCTAACCATGCCCAATCACTCCGAGTTTGTTGGCGATGTCCATTTCCTCTATGAAGTGCATTAGAGACCTACACAAACCTAAGTGGAATTTTCATCCAATCGGGATTTTGCCAGTATTTTACCAGCAAACATAGATAAGGCAGCCTAGAAAAAGTCAGCTGCCTCCTAACCATGACAAATCACACCGGGTTTGTGGCGAGTCCATTTGACTCTCTGAGTTCTGATGACTAACCTTAACCCTAAGTGGAATTTCCTCCATGGGATTTTCCCATTGTATTTACCAGCAAAACCTAGATAGGGGCAGACGAGAAAGTCAGTTGCCTCCTTAACATGCCCAATCAACTCCGAGTTTGTTGGCGATGTCCATTTTGCTCTCGGAGTTCATGATGACCTAACCCTCACCCTAAGTGGAATTTTCCTCCAATGGGATTTCCCCATGTATTTTATCAGAAAACATAGATAGGGCAGGCTGGAAAACTCAATGCCCTCTTAACCATACCCAAGCACTCCGAGTTTTTTAGCGATGTCCGTTTTCCTCTATGAGTTCATGATGACCTAACCTTAACCCTAACTGGAATTTTCCTCCAATGGGATTTTCCCATGTATTTTACCAGCAAACATAGATAAGGCAGCCTAGAAAAGTCAGTTGCCTCCTAACCATACCCAAGCACTCCAAGTTTCTTGTCGGTGTCCATTTTGCTCTCCGAGTTCATGATGACCTAACCCTCACCCTAAGTGGAATTTTCCTCCAATGGGATTTCCCCATGTATTTTACCAGCAAACATAGATAAGGCAGCCTAGAAAAGTCAGTTGCCTCCTAACCATACCCAAGCACTCCAAGTTTGTTGTCGGTGTCCATTTTGCTCCCCGAGTTCATGATGACCTAACCCTAACCCTAAGTGGAATTTTCCTCCAATGGGATTTCCCCATGTATTTTACCAGCAAACATAGATAAGGCAGCCTAGAAAAGTCAGTTGCCTCCTAACCATGCCCAATCACTCCGGGTTTGTTGGCGATGTCCATTTTCCTCTATGAGTTCATTGAGACCTAACCTTAAACCTAAGTGGACATTTTCCTACAATGGGATTTTCGCCATGTATTTACCAGCAAAACATAGATAAGGCAGCCTAGAAAAGTCAGCGCCTCCTTAACCATGCCCAATCACTCCGGCGTTTGTTGCGCGACTGTCCATTTTGCTCTATGAGTTCATGATGACTAACGTAAACCTAAGTGGAATTTTCCTCCAATGGGATTTTCCCAGGTATTTACCAGCAAACTAGATAGGGCAGACTAGAAAAGTCAGTTGCCTCATAACCATGCCCAATCACTCCGAGTTTGTTGGCGATGTCCATTTTGCTCTCCGAGTTCATGATGACCTAAACCTAACCCTAAGTGGAATTTTCCTCCAATGGGATTTCCCCATGTATTTTATCAGAAAACATAGATAGGGCAGGCTGGAAAACTCAATGCCCTCTTAACCATACCCAAGCACTCCGAGTTTTTTAGCGATGTCCGTTTTCCTCTATGAGTTCATGATGACCTAACCCTAACCCTAAGTGGAATTTTCCTCCAATGGGATTTTCCCATGCATTTTACCAGCAAACATAGATAGGGCAGCCTAGAAAAGTCAGTTGCCTCCTAACCATGCCCAATCACTCTGAGTTTGTTGGCGATGTCCATTTTGCTCTCCGAGTTCATGATGACCTAACCCTAACCCTAAGTGAAATTTTTCTCCAATGGGATTTCCCCATGTATTTTTCCAGGAAACATAGATAGGGCACCCTAGAAAAGACAGTTACCTCCTAAACTTACCCAAGCACTCTGAGTTTGTTGGCGATGTCCATTTTGCTCTCCGAGTTCATGATGACCTAACCCTAACCCTAAGTGTTATTTTCCTCCAATGGGATTTTCCCATGTATTTTCTCAGAAACATGATAGGGAAGGCTGGAAAACTTCAATGCCTCTTAACATACCCAAAGCACTCCAAGTTTGTAGCGATGTCCATTTCCTTTATGAGTTCATGATGGAACCTAACCCTAACCCTAAGTGGAATTTTTCGCCAATGGGATTTCCCCATGTATTTATCAGAAAACATAGATAGGGCAGGCTGGAAAACTCAATGCTCTCTTAACCATACCCAAGCACTCGAGTTTATTAGCGATGTCCGTTTTCCTATATGAGTTCATGATGACCTAACCCGAACCCTAAGATGGAACTTTTCCTCCAATGGTTGATTTTCCCATGCATTTTACCAGCAAACATAGATAGGGCAGCCTAGAAAAGTCAGTTGCCTCCTAACCATGCCCAATCACTCTGAGTTTGTTGGCGATGTCCATTTTGCTCTCCGAGTTCATGATGACCTAACCCTAACCCTAAGTTGAATTTTTATCCAATAGGATTTCCCCATGTATTTTTCCAGGAAACATAGATAGGGCACCCTAGAAAAGACAGTTACCTCCTAAACTTACCCAAGCACTCTGAGTTTGTTGGCGATGTCCATTTTGCTCTCCGAGTTCATGATGACCTAACCCTAACCCTAAGTGGAATTTTCCCCCAATGGGATTTTCCCATGTATTTTATCAGAAAACATAGATAGGGCAGGCTGGAAAACTCAATGCCCTCTTAACCATACCCAAGCACTCCAAGTTTGTTAGCGATGTCCATTTTCCTTTATGAGTTCATGATGACCTAACCCTAACCCTAAGTGGAATTTTCCTCCAATGGGATTTTCCCATGTATTTTATCAGAAAACATAGATAGGGCAGGCTGGAAAACTCAATGCCCTCTTAACCATACCCAAGCACTCCGAGTTTGTTAGATATTTCCATTTTCCTCCATGAGTTCATGATGACCTAACCTTAACCCTACGTGGAATTTTCCTCCAATGGGATTTTCCCATGTATTTTACCAGCAAACATAGATAAGGTACCCTAGAAAAGTCAGTTGCCTCCTAACCATACCCAAGCACTCCAAGTTTGTTGTCGGTGTCCATTTTGCTCTCCGAGTTCATGATGACCTAACCCTAACCCTAAGTGGAATTTTCCTCCAATGGGATTTCCCCATGTATTTTACCAGCAAACATAGATAAGGCAGCCTAGAAAAGTCAGTTGCCTCCTAACCATACCCAAGCACTCCAAGTTTGTTGTCAGTGTCCATTTTGCTCTCCGAGTTAATGATGACCTAACCCTAACCCTAAGTGGAATTTTCCTCCAATGGGATTTCCCCATGTATTTTTCCAGAAAACATAGATAAGGCAGCCTAGAAAAATCAGTTACCTCCTAAACATACCCAAGCACTCCGAGTTTTTTAGCGATGTCGATTTTCCTCTATGAGTTCATAGTGACCTAACCCTAACCCTAAGTGGAATTTTCCTCCAATGGGATTTTCCCATGTATTTTACCAGCAAACATAGATAAGGCAGCCTAGAAAAGTCAGTTGCCTCCTAACCATGCCCAATCACTCCAGGTTTGTTGGCGATGTCCATTTTGCTCTCTGAGTTCATGATGACCTAACCCTAACCCTAAGTGGAATTTTCCTCCAATGGGATTTTCCCATGTATTTTACCAGCAAACATAGATAGGGCAGCCTAGAAATGTCAGTTGCCTCCTAACTATGCCCAATCACTCCGAGTTTGTTGGCGATGTCCATTTTGCTCTCCGAGTTCATGATGACCTAACCCTAACCTTAAGTGGAATTTTCCTCCAATGGGATTTTCCCGTGTATTTTATCAGAAAACATAGATAGGGCAGGCGGGAAAACTCAATGCCCTCTTAACCATACCCAAGCACTCCGAGTTTGTTAGATATGTCCATTTTCCTCTATGAGTTCATGATGACCTAACACTAACCCTAAGTGGAATTTTCCTCCAATGGGATTTTCCCAATCATTTTACCAGCAAACATAGATAGGGCAGCCTAGAAAAGAAAGTTACCTCCTAAACTTACCCAAGCACTCTGAGTTTGTTGGCGATGTCCATTTTGCTCTCCGAGTTCATGATGACCTAACCCTAACCCTAAGTGGAATTTTCCTCCAATGGGATTTCCCCATGTATTTTACCAGCAAACATAGATAAGGCAGCCTAGAAAAGTCAGTTGCCTCCTAACCATACCCAAGCACTCCAAGTTTGTTGTCGATGTCCATTTTGCTCTCTGAGTTCATGATGACCTAACCCTAACCTTAAGTGGAATTTTCCTCCAACGTGATTTCCCAATGTATTTTTCCAGGAAACATAGATAGGGCAGCCTAGAAAAGTCAGTTACGTCCTAAACTTACCCAAGCACTCCGAGTTTGTTAGCGATGTCCATTTTCCTCTATGAGTCAATAGTGACCTAACCCTAACCCTAAGTGGAATTTTCCTCCAATGGGATTTCCCCATGTATTTTACCAGCAAACATAGATAAGGCAGCCTAGAAAAGTCAGTTGCCTCCTAACCATGCCCAATCACTCCGGGTTTGTTCGCGATGTCCATTTTCCTCTATGAGTTCATAGAGACCTAACCTTAACCCTAAGTGGAATTTTCCTCCAATGGGATTTTCCCATGTATTTTACCAGCAAACATAGATAAGGCAGCCTAGAAAAGTCAGTTGCCTCCTAACCATGCCCAATCACTCCGGGTTTGTTGGCGATGTCCATTTTCCTCTATGAGTTCATAGAGACCTAACCTTAAACCTAAGTTGAATTTTCCTCCAATGGGATTTTCCCATGTATTTTACCAGCAAACCTAGATAGGGCAGACTAGAAAAGTCAGTTGCCTCCTAACCATGCCCAATCACTCCGAGTTTGTTGGCGATGTCCATTTTGCTCTCGGAGTTCATGATGACCTAACCCTAACCCTAAGTGGAATTTTCCTCCAATGGGATTTCCCCATGTATTTTATCAGAAAACATAGATAGGGCAGGCTGGAAAACTCAATGCCCTCTTAACCATACCCAAGCACTCCGAGTTTCTTAGATATGTCCATTTTCCTCTATGAGTTCATGATGACCTAACCTTAAACCTAAGTGGAATTTTCCTCCAATGGGATTTTCCCATGTATTTTACCAGCAAACATAGATAAGGCAGCCTAGAAAAGTCAGTTGCCTCCTAACCATACCCAAGCACTCCAAGTTTCTTGTCGGTGTCCATTTTGCTCTCCGAGTTCATGATGACCTAACCCTAACCCTAAGTGGAATTTTCCTCCAATGGGATTTCCCCATGTATTTTAACCAGCAAACGTAGATAAAGCAGCTAGAAAAGTCAGTGCCTCCTAACCATCCCCATCACTCCAAGTTTGTTTGTCGTGTCCAGTTTTCCTCTATAGTTTCATAGTGACCTAACCCTAACCCTAATGGAAATTTTCCTCCGATGGTATCTCCCCCATGTATTTTTACTCAGCAATACCTATAGGATAAGGCAGCCTATAACAGGTCATTGCATTCCTAGCAATCCCAAATGCATCCAAGTTTGTTGTCGGTGTCCTTTTTGCTCTCCGAGTTCTGATGACCTAACCCTAACCCTAATGGAATTTTCCCTCCATGGGATTTTCCCCATGTTTTATACAAGCAAACCAAGATAAGGCAGCCTAGAAAAGTCAGTTGCCTCCTAACAATGCCCAATCTCTCCGGGTTTGTTGGTGATGTCCATTTTCCTCTATGAGTTCATAGAGACCTAACCCTAACCCTAAGTGGAATTTTCCTCCAATGGGATTTTCCCATGTATTTTACCAGCAAACCTAGATAGGGCAGACTAGAAAAGTCAGTTGCCTCCTAACCATGCCCAATCACTCCGAGTTTGTTGGCGATGTCCATTTTGCTCTCGGAGTTCATGATTACCTAACCCTAACCCTAAGTGGAATTTTCCTCCAATGGGATTTCCCCATGTATTTTATCAGAAAACATAGATAGGGCAGGCTGGAAAACTCAATGCCCTCTTAACCATACCCAAGCACTCCGAGTTTGTTAGATATGTCCATTTTCCTATATGAGTTCATGATGACCTAACCTTAACCCTAAGTGGAATTTTCCTCCAATGGGATTTTCCCATGTATTTTACCAGCAAACATAGATAAGGCAGCCTAGAAAAGTCAGTTGCCTCCTAACCATACCCAAGCACTCCAAGTTTCTTGTCGGTGTCCATTTTGCTCTCCGAGTTCATGATGACCTAACCCTAACCCTAAGTGGAATTTTCCTCCAATGGGATTTCCCCATGTATTTTATCAGAAAACATAAATAGGGCAGGCTGGAAAACTCAATGCCCTCTTAACCATACCCAAGCACTCCGAGTTTTTTAGCGATGTCCATTTTCCTCTATGAGTTCATGATGACCTAACCCTAACCCTAAGTGGACTTTTCCTCCAATGGGATTTTCCCATGCATTTTACCAGCAAACATAGATAGGGCAGCCTAGAAAAGTCAGTTGCCTCCTAACCATGCCCGATCACTCTGAGTTTGTTGGCGATTTCCATTTTGCTCTCCGAGTTCATGATGACCTAACCCTAACCCTAAGTGGAATTTTTCTCCAATGGGATTTCCCCATGTATTTTACCAGCAAACATAGATAAGGCAGCCTAGAACAGTCAGTTGCCTCCTAACCATACCCAAGCACTCCAAGTTTGTTGTCAGTGTCCATTTTGCTCTCCGAGTTAATGATGACCTAACCCTAACCCTAAGTGGAATTTTCCTCCAATGGGATTTCCCCATGT